>NC_092379.1:51415555-51495555 GCF_030028105.1 Mobula birostris
ATGTCTATGTCTATGTCTATCTCCCCCCCCCCACACACACACAAACACACACACACACACACACACACACACACACACACAGAACCCAAAGTCTTATATCTTTTGTTGAGGGGTACTCTACACTAGCTGATTAACCCCTTTGCTCTTCCTGATTGTCACACGTCTCCTCTGTGCCGCACCCTCAGTGTCCCTAACTACCTCCCTATGTGTCCTATCTGTCACCCCCCCACTCCCAGTGTACCGACTGATCCGGAATTCATCCAGTTCCAACTCTGAATCCTTAACATGAAGTGTTGGAAAGAAGCTGCAGCTGGATGCCCTTCTTGCAGGTGAAGTAATCAGGGACAGAGAAAGATCTCCTTGCCCCCCTGCCTCCCTACGTTCAACCATCCTACCTCGCCATCCTCACTGTTCTAACTGTGCAAATATAAAGAAGGAAAAACATTAAATAACCAGGGGAAGCTTACAACTTTGTCGCCGTCTCTCATTCATGCCCTTCCTCGATGAAGCGTCGAAGAGCTGAAGATTCAAAATTCCCACTCTAACACTGTCCATTCCATCAAAGGCCACTCAGCTTGCCTGCCTTACTTTAGTTTGTTATTGCCAATCAAACCCTATCGCTGATTGGCCACTGTTAAAAACACCAAACTACCATGAACTGATGCATTATATACTCTTCTATATACTATTGAAAAGAATTGTTTTCTCATGCTCCCAATTGCAGATTGGCTACTGCTCAAAAGTTCAGTGAAGTTATCCCCACTGGTTCAAGAGCCTGATGGTTCAGGGGTAATAAGTGTTCCTGAACCTCATGATGTGAGTCCTGAGGCTCCTGTACCTTCTTCCTGATGACAGCAGCGAGAACAGATCGTATCTTGGGTGGTGGAGCTCCTTGATAATGGATACTGTTTCCTGCAACATTGGTGGAGAAGGCTTTATCTGTGATGTAATGGGCTGTATCCATTACTTTTTGTAGGATTTGCCTGCTGCTTCTTTGAAATTCAACATAGCGAGTCAATAAATTCTTCAATAAGAATAGTATAAGGAAGGCAGTTCTAAAATCTGCAGACAAATCATCGCAAACTGCACGTTGTCAACACTGTCTGCATCAGAAACCAGAAGAGGAAATGTGATTGTGTACGATCATGAAATGTATTTAACATGCCAACAAAGTACAGGGTGACAACCTTTGGTGTGCATTTTAAGCTCCTATGTATGCTAGTTGTAAAAGATGTGTGCGCACACGCACCTTAGAAGGGATGTTGTCAGTGAACACTCCAGCTGGTTGAACAGGATAGATCTTTAATACTTGGCCAGGCACCCCACCTGGGCCAGAAACTGTTCCTGGATTCACCCTCCTGAGGGCTGCTCACACATCAGCCTCAGAGACTGGAATCACAGGAGTATCTGGGGCTGTGGAAGCTTGTGATGTTTCCCACATGTTTTGACAGTCAAAGTGAGCATAGAAGGCATTGAGCTTATCTGGAAACAAAGCCCTGCTGTCACCTATGTCACTTGATTTAACTTTGTAAGAGGCTTTGTAATTCAAGCCCTGCCATAATTGTCGAGCATCCTTCGTTGATTCAAGTTTAGTGCAGAATTTTCACTTTGCCCATGAGATGGCTTTCCAGAGATCATACCTTGTAACTTTCTTGGTCACCAGATTTGAATGTCTCTCAGCAGATCACAGATCTCTTGGTTCATCCAGGGCTTCTGATTGAGGAAGAGTCTAACTGATTTTGTGAGGACACACTCAACTACAACAGTTTTACAAAAGTCTGTGCAACCATGGTGTATTCATTCAGATCCACAGAGGAGTCCCTGAACACGGCCCAGTCCAGTGACGGTGCAATCCCACAGCCATTCCTCTACCTCCGGCGACCAGCAGAGATTTGGACAACAAGGTTAGCAGAATCAGAATTGGATTAATCATCACTATCTTAAATGATGTGAAATTTGTTTTTTTGTAGCAGCAGTACATTGCAAAGCAGTAAGGAATATATTTACAAGTTCAGTGGGTCAGGATCAGGCAGAAACAATAAATACCGTAAAAAGAGCAAAAACAGTGAGGTACTGTTCATGGGTTGATTGACAGTGGGAGATATTCAATGAGGAACCCAACCATCTCCATTGGCTCCACACAAAGATGTCCTCTTTGGTCTTGGGGGGAGTTGGGGTCCTACTCTCGAAGGGTTCTCGGCACAAAATGTTGACTATCTATTCCTCTCCATAGATGCTGCCTGGCCAGGTGAGTTCCTCCAGCAACTCGTGTGTCTCTCCAAAGACACATTTCCCTTTTATTGGATTTTGAATTGACTTTATTTCTTACATCCTTCACATACATGAGGAGTAAAAATGTGCAATCATAGTAATTTATAATGATTTATAATAAATAGAACAGTCAGTGTAATATAGAGTCACTCAAATCAGCGTGAGCTAATCTTTCTGATAGCCCGGTGGAAGAAGCTGTCCCGGAACCTGTTGGTCCTGGCTTTTATGCAGTGGTACCATTTCCCAGATGATAGCAACTGGAATAGGCTGTGATTGGGGTGGCCCAATGATCTTACGGGCCCTCTTTACACACCTGTCCTTGTAAATATTTGAAATCATGGTAAGTTCACAACTACAGATGTGCTGGGCTGTCCACACCACTCTCTGCAGAGTCCTGCGATTAAGGGAGTTACAGTTCCCATACCAGACACTGATGCAGCCAGTCAGGATGCTCTCAATTGTGCCCCTGTAGAAAGTCCTTAGGATTTGGGGGCCCATACCAAACTTCTTCAACCGTCTGATGTAAAAGAGGCTTGTCTCCATTCCTTCTGTAATCCACAACCAGCTCCTTTGTTTTTGCAACATTGAGGGAGAGGTTGTTTTCTTGACACCACTGTGTCAGAGAGATAGCTTCTCTCTGACACATCGTTATTGTTTGAGATAAGGCCAAATCAATTTAGTGTTATCAGCAAATTTAATGAGCAGATTGGAGCTATGGGTGGCAATACAGTCGTGAGTATACAGGGAGTAAACAAGAGGACTCAGTACGCAGCCCTGAGGGGCTCCTGTATTGAGAGTCAGAGGGGTGGAGTTGAGAAAGCCCAGTCTTACAACCTGCTGACGATCTGACAGGAAGTCCAGGATCCAGCTGCACAAGGCAGGGTCAAGGCTGAGGTCTCTGAACTTTTTGTCAAGCCTAGATAGAACTATAGTGTTTAATGCTGAACTGTAGTCCAAGAACAGCATTCTCACATAAGCATCCTTCTTCTCCAGATGTGTAACGATGGTATGTAGAGCTGTGGCTATTGTGTCATCTGTTGATTGGTTGTGTTGGTAGGTGAATTGTAAGGGGTGGTAGAAAGCTGCAGATGTAATCCTTGACCAGCCTCTCAAAGCATTTGCTTATTATTGAGGTGAGTGCGACAGGATGCCAGTCGTTCAGGCATGTTACCTTGGTCTTTTTTGGGACAGGGACAATGATGGATAATTTGAAACAGGAGGGCACTCTACTCCAGGAGAGGGAGAGATTAAAAATGTCCGTAAACATACCTGCTAGTTGTGCTGTGCACACCTAAGTACTCACCCTGGGATGCCGTCCGGTGCCGCAGTCTTGTGACTGTCCACTCATTGGAAATATCTGCATACCTCAGCCTCAGAGATGACCAGGTTGCAGGTTGTGGCGATGGCTTTCCTCGGAGACTCTGAGTTAGTGACATCGAGCCGAGAGTGAAAACGATTGAGGTCATCTGGGAGTTGACTTTCTCTGCTAAAGCTATCTCTATGCCCACGTTGTCCTGATTTTCATTGTGAGCCCACTGCTGCATCCCCTATAGTCCTCCAGGGATTCACTTGATCCCAGCTGCCTGTACCTGACCTACGCCTCCAGCTTTCTCCTGACTAGAGCCTCGACATGCCTCATCCATAGCAACATACAGAAAATGCAGGTATGGGAGCATCCATGGAGGGGAATATGCAGGTAATGCTTTGGGTTGAGACCCTTCATCAGGGCTGGAAAGGAAGGGGGAAGAAGACAGAGTATGAAGATGGGGGAAAGGGAAGGACTACCAGCTGGCAGGTGGCAGGTGAAGCCAGGTGAAGGGGAAGATGGGTGACCGGGGGAAGGGGGATGAAGTGAAAAACTGAGAGGTGTAAAGTAAAAAAGATGAAGGGCTGCAGAAGAAGGAATCTGATAGGAGAGGAGAGTGGACCATGGAGGAACAAGGAGGAGGAGAGGATCGAGGGAGAGGTGATAGAGAGCTGAGGAGAAGAGAAGGGGTAAGAAGGGAGTTATAGTGGGGAATGAAAATAGAGAGAAGGGGAGAAGGGGAAAATCAATATTCATGCCTTTGGAAGCTACTCGGACAGAATATCAGGTGTTTCTCCTCTAACCTGAGAGCGGCCTCCTCCTGGCAGTAGAGGAATCCATGGACCTCATCCATAGTTCTCTCCTACTGCCAGACTAGTCATCACTTTAACTGGAACATGCAGGCCAAGACTGCTCTAGAAAAGCCTCAAACTTGAAATGTCTCCTGCTCCCTGGGCGTCTCTTTCCCTCCAAACAATCTACTCAATTCACTTTTGCAAGTTCTAGACTAATCTGTTGACTTTGGGTTCTATGGTAGTGTAGTGGTTAGCATAACACTATTACAGTGACCCAGGTTCAATTCTGCCGCTGCATATGATCAAATGTGTTTCCTCCGGGTACTCTGCTTTCTTCCCACATTCCAGAGATGTATATATTCACGGATTAACTGGTCACATGGGTGTACTTGGGTGGTGCAATGCTTTTAGGCCATGTTACTGTGCTACATCGTGAAATAAAATAAAAAATGAACATGTCCTGCATTTTGTTTTGTTATTTCCAATTCCCATCGTGGTTTCCTGAAGAGGGGGTCTCGGCCTAAAACGTTCACTGTTTAATCATTTCCTTTGATGCTGCCTGACTTGCTGAGTTCCTCCAGCATTTTGTGTGCATAGCTTTGGAATATTATTTTGTTGTTTGCACATTTCAAATACAGTTCCCACTTACGGATAGATTTTGTAATTGTTTCAGCAATGGGAAATGCGCGTGTGTGACTTGGTTTAACATGGGTAGCCACCACACGGTCCTTGATAGATCAAAGAGTGTCAGGGTCCAGTGACACTGAATGCAAGACCAAGTGGAAATGTTCCACCAACCTGCTTTGGAATGGCCTGGCTTATTGGTTCAGAAACTCACATTACTACAACAGGTTCCAGACATCCCACCTCTCCCGGAAGTTCCAGGAGTCTCCTGCATATTGATAGTGGCTCCCTGATGCCCAGAAATTATATACAATATCCCAGAAGTTGATTTTTTTGAGAGGGAGAGGAAGAGCGAGCATCCTGATTGGCCTTTCTTCGTGCTAAGTAGACCTATCAGTTTTCTCTGTGGGCGGGCTTTACAATCGACCTCAAAAATAATGACAGTGTTGCTCGCTGTACTGTTTGCAACAGTGACTTTTCTATTGCCCATGGTGGGTTAAAATGCAAAAGATATGTTGAGGTGAATTTAACAGATGTTATTCATTCATTAGTGTAGCTAACATTATTTAAACTTGCTGGCTAGCTGCGAAGGAGCTACCCTATTGATATCCTATGTGACGAGGCCAAACTCCCTGTAGACTTGCTTAAAGTTGTAATGGAATAAACATGATAATATAGCATAATATAAGTACATATTTTAATGTCATATTTTCTGCATATACGCAACTTTTACAGATTAGAGAAAATCACTAAACAAAGTATTACATACACCCTTGGAGGTCAACTGTGGGGGGAAGGATATGGGGTTGCGGGGGGCAGGGATGCTACCTCCCTGAAATGAATTTTTGCAGGGTGGGATGTCTGAGATTCTATCTAAAAATAAAAACCACAAAACAACAATGATATCTTGTGTTATATTTCTAAATTGTGAAGAGTACAACACTTGTACTAATTAAACATTATGTGCTCAAAATCTAGAAAATTTATTGCGCACTGGTAAGGGACATTAAAAATCATTCCAGTTCCAGGAGCTGTAAACATCACCAGGAGGATGCCAGGCTGGGATAGTAAACCCGGTCCAATCCTGGATACAATTCTAAGGAGCAATTACCGTGGAATCCAGCTCCTACAGTCACTTGTGGACTCACTGGTGATTCCACAGACTAACTGACTGAGTGAGTCTCTCCCCCCACTTGGAGTAGGTGAACACCCTCTCTCCAGTATGAATTTGTTGGTGTGACGTAATCCTCAATGACTGAGTGAAACTCTTCCCATACTGATGGATGTCTCTTCTTCATATGCTTTTGCTGGTGGGTGTTATAAGCTAGTTGAGGGATATTCATCTGGGTCAATTAAGAAACTCTTCGTAAGCACATGGGTGATAGAAAAATGGAGGGCTGTTTAGGTGGCAAGGATAAGACCTTAGAAAAGGTTAGGAGGTCAGCACAACATTTTCGGCAGAAGAGTCTGTACTGTACTATAATGCAGCTTTATATATTCTATGTTTATTCAAATGGGATTAGTGTAGAAAACTGTGAACGGGTTGGGCTGGAGGGTCTGTTCTGTGCCATGACTCTGAACATTCACAGGGTGCATAGTCCAATTGGGAAGAGTTGATGAAGTGCAGCCTCCTGCTCTAGTGCTGTGCACACGGTATTGGGGGTATAGTATTGATGTGGATAGAGAATTAGTTGGCAGACAGGAAGCAAAGAGTGGCAATAAACGGGACCTTTTCAGAATTGCAGGCAGTGACTAGTGGGGTACTGCAAGGCTCAGTGCTGGGACCCCAGTTGTTTACAATATATATTAATGACTTAGATGAGGGAATTAAATGCAGCATCTCCAAGTTTGCGGATGACACAAAGCTGGGCGGCAGTGTTAGCTGTGAGGAGAATGCTAAGAGGATGCAGGGTGACTTGGATAGGTTAGGTGAGTGGGCAAATTCATGGCAGATGCAATTTAATGTGGATAAATGTGAGGTTATCCACTTTGGTGGCAAAAACAGGAAAACAGAATATTATCTGAATGGTGGCCGATTAGGAAAAGGGGAGGTGCAAGGAGACCTGGGTGTCATTATACACCAGTCATTGAAAGTGGGCATGCAGGTACACCAGGCGGTGAAAAAGGCAAATGGTATGCTGGCATTCAGAGCAAGAGGATTCGAGTACGGGAGCAGGGAGGTACTACTGTGTAAGTGAAAAGGGGGTTAGAGTACTGGATAGGAAGGGTTAAGTGGTGTATGTGACCTGGAAAATATAGCAGGGGCGGGAACTAGACAACAGAACCGGGCACGGTTAGGATGTGGCAACTGCATGTTCATTTCTCAGAATAGAGGTGCTTGCTGACCTGTACATCTGCACGTGAAACTATGGAGACCATGATGAAATTGCTAACCACAAACGATCACAAGCGTGGACAGGGGAAACAGGTGCTAACTAAAATCTTTTTTTGGATATAAATGTAACCTTGTACTCGTGCTAGGCAGAGTTGATTGCCAGACGCTGTAGATGCGTATGGTGATTACCTCTCCTCGGATCAAATTAAATAAAGAATTGATCGAGCGAAAACGTGGCCTCTGAGTGTTTTCTCTGACTGAATAAAGAATCGATAAGGACAATTTGACGAGCCAGCCAGGAGTCCCAACGGGGGCCTCCAGCGACCCCGATGTTAGTGAACTAGCGATTCACTGGACGCCGCAGAGACGGACGGGCCCACGGGGTGACTTTCCCCCAGTCCTCTCACGGTCTCCTTTGAGTGCTTGTTCCCCTCATGGTTCCTGCTGAGCTGCTCAGCGGACTCCACGGACCACAGTCGGTAGAGGCCACGAGGCTAGGTGGTTTTAACGTTGATTGATTTCTGATAAGAGAATCTGTAAGAGAAATAGTGTCTGAGAAACGGGGAGTCGGGGACCCCGAGGCCAGGGGCCGACGCGCAGTGAAATAGTGTCTGAAAAACGGGGAGTCGGGGACTCCGAGACCAGGGGCCGACGCGCAGGATTTGTTTTGGAGGTCCGGGACCTCAATGAGGGGTTAGAATCCCCGACGAAGTATCGTGAGTATTAAAGCCTGCCGGTGCTAATAAGTTGGGCAGCGGATCATTGGTAGTGATCTATTACATTTTTCTTTGAGTGTGTTACAGCAAGTTGGTCAGCGGGTCAGTGGCAGTAACCTATTACATCCTGAAACTGGTAACCATTCTAATTGGCGGGGACGGGGCGTGCAGATTAAATTGATCAGCACAGGGCAGAGCAGACGTTTGGCCAAACACAGGGGAAGTGGCTCTCCCCTGCAGTCTATCCGGATGCTGTAAAAACGTTTTGGGGTACACTTGTGAACTAGCGGAAATCTCGCTTTTCTACGAGTGACTGAGTTGGGGTCGCCTCGCACGCGAGTACTGCAGTAAAAGAACCGGGGAGAGACGGGTGATATTTCACCGAAACTGCATCCAGCCTTAGACCGGTTGTCAAGAGGGGAAATCCCCCACGCGAAGGTCAGGACCTTGAAGTGGATGCGGGAGTAAAGTGATAAACATGGGTCAGACTTTGGATAAGGGGGACATTACCACCCCACTCAGAAAAATGTGTAAGGAAAATCCGGAGCTAGAAAAGAATCTAAGACGTCTTAGTGTGCGCTTAAATAAAAGATTCGGGGATGGGGGGAGGGAATTGGCCTTTGGGGGGAACTTGGAACCTGGACAAATGCAAAAAAAAGCAGAGTCTGGAAGAAGAGTTGCTCTCAATAATGGAAAGATTTGATTACCAAGTGGGTAAAAGCACTGTAGCGGACAGATTAAATGAGCGTTCCAGACAGACATCCTGGGAAGAAAATGCCAAAAAAACCGAAACATCCCTATTCCTGATGATCAGGGCCAGGTCCGACCATATGTGGTTTTAAAGGCCTTATGTGAATTATTTGATAAACAACAAATTAAATCAACCGGGAAAGGTGCACCTTTGGATATGTCAGGACTGCGGATTTTATTTGACACCGGCGAAGAAACCGACAATGAGGATGTAACAGTTCCTTCAGCCCCTGCAGGAATCCCACTCCCTCCCCCACCCGGTTTACCAGATCCTTCAGGTCAGGTCTCAAAACCACCCCTCTATTCTCCTATCCCCACATCAACCCCCGTGACGGCCCGGTCCCGGCATCCTCCATACTTCCCGGGACTATTAGTAATGGCGGATCAGGTACCCCACAATTTTCGGACTATGTTGCTACCCGAACTCGCTGGTGGACCACACAGCACTCCCAGATTCCAGTCCCAAAGCCCCGGCCGAAGCGCAACGCGGTGGCTCGCCCCGTTGACGGGCTGTTGGGCGATGGTCCCACCCTGGACCCCCAGGACCCTGATGATCCAGACCCCAACTCTAATTTTGATCATGTTTCCGGGAATGACTGGCCTCCGTTGACCCGACAATTCCCACTTAGGACTGTGCAACAGCGGTTTTGGCACAAACTCACGGAGACCAACGCCAACAACAGGAATTCTGTAGATGCTGGAAATTCAAGCAACACACATAAAAGTTGCTGGTGAACGCAGCAGGCCAGGCAGCATCTCTGACGAAGGGTCTCGGCCTGAAACGTCGACTACACCTCTTCCTGGAGATGCTGCCTGGCCTGCTGCGTTCACCAGCAACTTTTATGTGTGTTGCTTGGAGACCAACGCCGTCCGGTTGCCTACTATTCCGTAGCCTTGGACCCCGTGGCCCAGGGCTTTCCCCCGTGTACTAAAGCATTACCCGCCGTCTACAGCATGGTCACGGCAGCTGCTAATATCACCCTTCAGCAGCCAGTAACAGTTTATACCTCCCACATGATGACGGCTCTGCTCACTACACACAGTACCCAACATCTTACCCAGGCCCGCCTTAATTGATACCAGATTGCCCTCCTTCAGAACCCTTTCCTTACTTTTGAATATTGCTCTGCTATCAATCCAGCGTCCTTTTTACAGGAGCCACTGACACCCCTAACCAACCCCCTCACTCTTGCATAGAACTTAACTACTTTCATACCTCCGCCCCCCACCACCTGACCTTTCTGACCATGCACTACCCAACTCTGACCTTACTCTTTTCGTGGACGGATCCTCTTCAATCTCCCCTGCAGGCGACCGGATGGCTGGCTACGCTGTGACATCCCCCTCCCAGACCTTAGAAGCAGCGGCCCTTAAACCTCCCGTTTCGGCCCAGAAGGTGGAATTGTTAACGCAAATATATATACGGACTCCCGCTATGCCTTTGGCGTCGCCCATGACTTCGGGTCCCCCTGGGCGCAGCGCGGATTCCAGACTTCGACGGGCAAACCTATTGCCAATTCTGATTATATCTCCAACTTACTTAAAGCCATACTGTTGCCCTCCAAATTGGCAATTATCAAATGCGCTGCCCACTTAACAGACGCCTCCTCGGTGACCCAGGGTAACTCCCGCGCCGACGCGGCAGCGAAAGAGGCGTCCCTACTTGGCCCCTGGGAAGTGAGCACAGAACAGCGTGCATTGCTGTCACGCAGGCCCCCTAATGGTCCTGACATACCCACCATTTTGCAGTCCCAGGGAGACGCCCCTGAGGCTGAGATTGACCTGTGGCGCGACCACAGTTGCGTTCGAGACTCTGTAACATGTCTCTGGCAGACACCAGCGGGACAAATATGTGCCCCAGATGCATGGTTACCCCTCCTTGTCGATAAACTGCACACTGATACACATCTGGGCAAGGAGGGAATGTGTGCGATATTGCTAAGAACCTGGTGGAGCCCTAACATGCAGGAGGCAGAAGGATCGAGCCAGGCCATGCCTAACCTGCCAGAAGGTAAACCCTGGACAATCTATCAGATGCGAAAGAGGCCGGACTCCACTTCCGGGAGGGCCTTTTGAAGTGTTACAAATGGACTTTATTGAGCTGCCTCGAGTACACTGTTACAAATATTGCTTGGTGATAGTAGATGTGTTTAGCAGGTGGATAGAGGCTTTTCCGACCACCTATAACAAAGCAAGTACGGTGGTTAAGATGCTAGTAAAGGACATCATACCATGATTTGGAATCCCCTGTCGCTTATCTTCAGACAATGGGCCGCACTTCATTGGAAAGATCAACAAGGAACTCTGTGAATTACTGAAGATAGACCAGCAGTTCCATTGCTCCCACTAACCTGTAGCTGCAGGACTGGTGGAAAGGGCTAATGGGATACTAAAGGACAAATTGACTAAACTAACTCTAGAGACTGGACAGAACTGGTTGAAAGTGCTTCCGCTGGCATTATATCATATGCGGATCACTCCCCAGATTGGGACAGGACTAACCGCAGCAGAGATAGTTTTCGGACGACCTGGCAGGACTCCCTGGGACAGTGACAGACCTCTCCCTCCCGTAGTGGATTTACAAGTAATGGGACAAGAATTACAGCACTATTGTAGGCAATTAACTCTCTCTTTGAAGTTCCTCCATACTCAGGTTGTGGAAGCCTATAAGGAGAGAGCAAACGACAGCGACTGGCGTAACCTGGCGACTGGGTGCTGATCCGAGACTAGGAAAGACCAAAGTTGGGACCTCGGTGGAAGGGACCGCACCAGGTCCTCCTGCAGACACCTTCAGCAGTCAAGGTGGAAGGACAAGAGCGCTGGATCCATCTGAGCGACTGCAAACGCTGGGACCCAGAATCACCAGGAACTATGAAGGACTAAAAGAGTACTGATAATTGTACTAAGATTCTCCCCGGTGTATGATTGAACTTTGTCTTTTTGGAGTGCCACAGCCCTAAAACCGTGCCCAGGGGGATGGAGGGTAGGAGAACTTTGATTGTTTGTATCCTTTTAGGGATAGTAGGAATTGTGGGTAGGATCAGGGGACGAGTACATACCTACGATACAGAGTGGGAAAATAGGGTATATCATCTCTGCAGTCATGATGTTCTGATGTGTGAGGGTGATGGGGATGATGAATTAGGGGAATGGAACATTACCAACATCAACTACTGTACCGGAAGGCTTGAGCAACGGGACCGCTGGGCTGGTCCTGGACGGAAGGAACTCTTGGGTCATCCCCTGTCGGTACCGAAACTGCAGGTTTGATTTTGAATACAGAAGGAACCGAATGGAGAACCAACTAGAAAACCAGTCCTATAAAGGAAGGTGTTCCTGGGGAGCCCTAAAAGGGACCTCAACATCCATAGTGGGTGCAAAGAGGAGCACCTTGAGAAAAAAAAGGAATTCAGGTTTCACCGAAGGTTCCACGCTTGGAAGGCCCCCCCCCCCGGGATATATCAGTGAAAATCGCTTTCAAAAGGTACATAGACGATTATTTGGAACCACTATCGTCTGTTATCCTACTCCCACGAGTGTCTCCTTCCTATTTACTATCTTCCCGCACTGGGACCGCACCTACCAACCTTTCCGGTGCACCCCCCGCGACAGTACCCTGCCTTAGGAAAAGAGGGTGAAACTTACCTATGACCCCACCAAGGCCCCTGTGGCGGACTGTCTATTTCCTCCGGCTAACATTACATGGACAAGTAGAGACCACCGTTACAGTACGGAATGGTTAACGGGAGACCTCTGGTGGGAGGGCAACCCCGAACCCCCGCGGGGAGTCCCAGGCTATGAGAACTGTTACACCGGGACAGGATGGGGATGCTCTGACATTTTTGCCTGCACACCCCTCGCCTGCCTACATGACGTCTGCGAAAGAAGGCAGTGTCGCCCCTCGAACAAAGGGCAGAGCGTCACCTGTACCTGTAGTAAGTCAAATTGTGTGCCCCTGTCCCGGGGAGAACACCTTCTATGCGGAGAAGGAAACCGTACACACCTCCGAGTCTGCAACCACCTGTTCCCCCGCCCAGACTACATCGAGGGGACCAAATGGGCCTCCTGTCCTCCCGGTAAAAGCCCAAGTGCCTGGAAGGACTATGGGTATCTGACGACAGCCAAGGGATGTACTGAAACCCTGTACACCCCTCAGGGGTATTTCTTCTTCTGCAATGGCACCGCCACCTGCAAAACTTAAGAGAGAGGTTTCCCAAGAGTTCTGCGCGGACTACCGGAAACTGACTACCCTCACCCCGGGACAAGTGGCTGGGTACGGGGCGGCCAGCTTTTTCTCCCTAGGGGCTTCTGGAGTAGTCATGGCAGCCCACAATAGGAACTACTTATCTTGCGGCCTCACAAGTCTTGGAAACACTACCCGGGGGGCATTAAAGCTCATAACGGACAACCTTAGCCAACTGCACCTCTTCTCCATGCAGAACCGTTATGCCCTTGATTATCTCCTTGCGAGGGAAGGTGGGGTATGTGTTATCGTAAAAGACCAATGCATATTGGGCCTGGACGATGCCACAACAAACATAACACGTTATGTGAACCAAATAGATGAACAATTAGGATCAATTAAGGAAGGAACAGACTGGGGAGGATGGGGAAACTGGAGATTAGGAGCATGGAAGGACTGGTTGATGAATGGTGCCATCTATGCACTAATGACTACCATAGGAATCTTCGTCTGTATTGCCGTAGTAAAGTGTGTTCTGAACCGAATGATGGCCTCCCTAGGGGACTTAATGCCGGTGAAATCAATGATGGTAGTGAAGAACCCTGTAGAAGCCGATGAGCTGCTTGAACCAATACCTGAGGATTTCCATGATATTGGTGGTTATCATTGAGATGATAAAAGAAGGGAATGTGTAAGTGAAAAGGGGGTTAGAGTACGGGATAGGAAGGGTTAAGTGGTGTATGTGATCTGGAAAATATAGCAGGGGCGGGAACTAGACAACAGAACCGGGCACGGTTAGGATGTGCTAACTGCATGTTCATTTCTCAGAATAGAGGTGCTTACTGACCTGTACATCTGCACGTGAAGCTATGGAGACCATGATGAAATTGCTAACCACAAACCATCACAAGTGTGGACAGGGGAAACAGGTGCTAACTGAAACCTTTTTTTTTCTGGATATAAATGTAATCTTGTACTCATGCTAGGCGGAGTTGATTGCCAGATGCTGTAGATGCGTATGGTGATTACCTCTCCTCGGATCAGATTAAATAAAGAATTGATCAAGTGAAAACGTGGCCTCTGAGTGTTTTCTCCGACTGGATAACGAATTGGTAAGGACACTACTTCAGTTGTACAAGGGCTTGGTGAGACCACACCTGGAGTATTGTGTGCAGTTTTGGTCCCCTAATCTGAGGAAAGACATTCTTGCCATAGAGGGAGTACAAAGAGGGTTCACCAGATTGATTCCTGGGATGGCAGGACTTTCATATGATGAAAGACTGGATCGACTAGGCTTATACTTCCTGGAATTTAGAAGATTGAGGGGGGACCTTATTGAAACAGATAAAATCCTAAAAGGGTTAGACAGGCTAGGTGCAGGAAGATTGTTCCCGATTTTGGGGAAGTCCAGAACGAGGGGTCATAGTTTAAGGATAAAGAGGAAGCCTTTTAGGACCGAGATGAGGAAAAACTTCTTCACACAGAGAGTGGTGAATCTGTGGAATTCTCTGCCACAGGAAACAGTTGAGGCCAGTTCATTGGCTATATTTAAGAGGGAGTTAGATATGGCCCTTGTGGCTAAAGGGATCAGGGGGTATGGAGAGAAGGCAGGTACAGGGTTCTGAGTTGGATGATCAGCCATGATCGTACTGAATGGCGGTGCAGGCTCGAAGGGCCGAATGGCCTACTCCTGCCCCTATTTTCTATGTTTCTATGACAGGTTGTCACACTGCTAGACACAGCATCTCTTATGTTTTGTAACTTCAGAAACTAGTAGAGAGGAAAACGCAGGAGCCTGGAGATACTCATGTATCTCGTGAGGCTCGCACATGACCCGGTGGCATAATAACGTATGCCATTCACATACATTGTACATACAGTTATGTAAACAAACAAAGAATGCTTAATCAAATATATTTATAAATTTTACTGAACTATTTAATAAACTACACTGGAGCCGTTCTCTCAACTGAAACACAAAAGATCCCCAACTATGTGAACCAGAGATGGAGATCTATCTCCAAGGTCCCGAATAATATTTACTCCCCAGTCAACATTACAGATCCTTTCATGGTCACGTTGTCGTTTTCGGGAGGCTGTCTGTCGACACCACACACAAAATGCTGGAGGAACTCAACAGGTCAGGCAGTGTCTATGGAGGGAAATTCGGGGAGACCCTCTCTCACTGCTACCCCTCTGTGACCCCCCACCTTCTTATTCTGGCGTCTGCCCACTCCCACTCCAGTCCCGATGAGGGTCCCAGCCCGAAACGGCGACAGTTCCTTCCCCTCCATAGATGCAGCCCGACCTGCTGATTTCCTGCAGCATTTTGTGTGTTGCTGAAGATTTCCAGCATCTACAGAGCTTCTCGCGTCTCCGATTGTCTGTTCATATACTTGTTTCTGACTTTGCAATACTGTAGTCGAGCACAAAGCAGCGAGGAACCCGGAAGGCAGAGACAGGCTGTTTAAACCCAGCGCGCATGCGCACGGGGTGTGACGTGACGTCACCAGGCGAGAGGTCCGGCGCCGGTTTGGAACCCAGCGGCGGGTCGCGGCTTTAATGAACATCGGGAGGCGGCGTCCCGGACGGAGGAGCGGCCGGTACCGGAGCCGCGAACAGCAAACATCGCGGGCTGCCGCACGAAGTCTTTTCAGGACTGCGCAGGCGCGGTGAGTGTCGCTGTCAGAGGCCTTTGAGTGCGAGCGCAAGAAGAGCAGATTCGGGTAAACCCGGCCTGTCCTTCGGCGGCTCAGGCACGGGGAGTGTGGGCGTCGGTGTGAACCCCCCACCGAAGTCGGCAGAGAGAGAGTAAAGGGGCAGATTCCGACATGGGCTGGCTTTCCCCGCTGCGCAAACGCAGGAAGTGTCAGCATCAGAGGCCTAAACTCAGCCACGGCTAAAGGGAATGCAGGCAAAAGCGGAGCGGTCTTTGTCGGATTGTGCCAGCGATAGAGTGGTTTAACATGCTTTGGCGTGAATAGGCGGAGACACAGTTACGAAGGACGAGCCTTTTTTCTTTTTAATACAGAGTAGTTAGGAATGTTCCTCCTGTCATTGCTGAAAGTTAGTTGAGAGGGGTGATTTAATGCCTCTTCTTTTCTTAAACTTTAAAAATCTATAGAACTTTTCACGTCAAAGTTGCTGGTGAACGCAGCAGGACAGGCAGCATCTCTAGGAAGAGGTACAGTCGACGTTTCAGGCCGAGTCCTGACGAAGGGTCTCGGCCTGAAACGTCGACTGTACCTCTCCCCAGAGATGCTGCCTGGCCTGCTGCGTTCACCAGCAACTTTGATGTGTGTTGCTTGAATTTCCAGCATCTGCAGAATTCCTGTTGTTTGAACTTTTCACATCTCTGATTTGCTGTTAATGTATTTTTCTCACATTACAATAACAGATCACAAGGCAGCGAGGAAGCCGGAAATCAGTGGCACAGTATCACAGCTCAGCTCAGGGAAGGCATAACGGAAGGGAGCAGGCACTGAGTCCATTGGGTAGAACTCAGGAATAGGAAGGATTCAATCACACTGATGGGGTTATACTACAGACACTGAGGAGCAGATTAAGGAAATGTGAAAGAATAGGGTTGTTGTTGTGGGGGATTTCAATTTCCGTAACATAAACTAGGGCCTTTTTAGTGTCAGGGGATTAGATGGTGCAGACTTTGTTGTGAGTATCCAGGGGGGAGTCTTGGATCAATATGTGGAAGGTCCAACAAGAGGAGGGGCTGTACTGGGTAATGAGCCCGCCCATGTGACTGACCTTTCAGTGGGTGAGCAGTTGGGGAAGGGTGACCACAACTCAACCTTAAGGATAGGTATAGCCCTTGCAGGAGGACCATACCAAATTATGGAGGCATTAGGCAGGAACCAAGAAGAATTATTTGGGAACACTTTTTCTCATGGCAAGTCCTCATCAGGCATGTGGAGGGAGTTTAAACATCAATTGCACAGAGTACAGGAAAGGTATGTTTCTGGTAGGAGGAAAGATAAGAGGAGCTTGGGTGTCCTGAGAGGTGATGAATATAGTCAAGGAGAAATGGGAAAAGTATGTAAAGATTTAGAAGTTAGGATCAAATGAAGCACATGAGTATAAAAAATATAGGAAAAAAACTAAAGAAGGAAATTTGGAAAGCTAGGAGAGTCCTTGGCAAGTAGGATCAAGGTGCATCCCAAGGCATTCTACACATACATCAAGAGCAAGAGGATAACCAGGCAGAGGGTAGGACCACTCAAAGATAAAGGAGGGAACATGTGTGAGGTACTTAATGAGAGTTGTACAGTGCCTGATGCCATTAACTCAAAGTAATTGAAGGAGACAAGAGACAAGATTGATGTTGCCTTGACTAGTATCTTCGTGTCCTCTCTAGCCACAGAATACGTCATAGAGGACTGGCGAGTGGCTAATATTGTATGTCGATTTAAGAAGGGAACGATGGAAAAGCTTGGCATCCATAGACCGGTGAGTCTCAAGTCAGTTGTAGGGAAATTCCTGGAGAAATTTCTTAGCGATAAGATGTGTAAAGATTTGGGAATGTAGGGCCTAATGAGGGAGAGCCAGCATGGGTTTGTGTGGGGCAGGTCATGTCTTACCAACAAGATTAAGTTTTTTGGAAAAAGTGACGTGAGACATTGATGAGGGTAGGGCAATGGATTTTAGTAAAGCATTTGACAGAGTCCCTCATTGGAGGATTATTCAGAAGATTAAGGTGCATGTAGTTTGCGGTGAATTAGCTGTTTGGATTTAGGACTGGCTTGTGCATAGAAGCCGTAGGTCAATGTTTGAAGAGGCTTATTCGAGAATGAGGTCTGTAATGAGGAGAAGATGGCGGCGCGACGCAGCGCGCGCGGCCTCTCCAATGAATGAATGATATCTGTAATCTGTCAAGTAGGGGACCATGCACAATTCTGATTTGATGTAGACGGATGTGAGAATACGGAGGAACATCCAGAAAACTTCTGAAATGCCCGCTTCGCTGCCACTGCTACTGTGTGGTAACCGGAATCTCCAGAGCAGAAGGCCCCGAATCCTCGGCTTTGCGTGGTTCAGCGGCCGGGGCGAGGTCGAAGGCACTCGGCAGAGGATGGTGCTCGGGAGGCTGTATTGGAGTAGCTGGTCGGAGGCTCGAAGTTTTCAGACGGATGGACTCAGTGTTGGCTGTGGTCGGCTGCTTCCAAGGCATCGGCAAGTTGACGGTGCCTGGAGGTTTATGGCAGGGAGTTTCTCCCTTTTGCCGCCTGCTATCGGGGACTCGGGAGTCAATTGACTCAGAGACCTTTGAGACTATTTTTACCGTGCCCATGGTTTGTTCTTCATCAAATTATGGTATTGCTTTGCAGGGCTGTAACTATGTTATAATTATGTGGTTCTGTCAGTGTCAGTCTTTGGTTTGTCCTGTTTTCTGTGATATCACTCCGGAGAAACACTGTTATCATTTCTTAATGCATGTGTGCATTTCTAAATGACAATAAAAGAGGACTGAGTGTTCTCATAATCTAATTAGTGGTGTTCTGCAGGGATCTGTGCTGGGAACTCCTCTGTTTCTGATGTGAAACACCACTGATTTCCTAAGTCTAGAAAATCCGCACTCCAGTCCTGCTGAACCCATGAGATTGAGACAGCTCTTCCACCCCAAACTCAGATTTGTGTGGATGCTGCGTAATTTGCCACCCTGTTACAACTCAGTGCCAAGAAATAACAGACAGCACACTGTGTACGATCAAAGGAATTATATTTACGAATCTTAACTTAAGTAAAGGGTTAGTAAAGAAAAAAAAGAGAAAACAAAAAGGACCTATTACAGTATAATTAAACAATCAAATGTGCACAAGTTAGAGCTCAACTCTTCCCAAAATATATATTCACTGATCCTCAGCCAATCTCGGCGCCTGGCTCCATCGAATCATGGTTCCCCCAATGGGTCGAATCCTATGACCAGTTCTCTCCAGCATCTTCTCTCTCCATCTCCCGCCGAACAAAAGAACCAGCTCACATTCCAAAGCACCCATTATTTCGAACTAAACTCTGCTTCCACAGAAAGACAGTGAAACCTTTGCCAGGGTGTTACAGGTGTATGTAAATGATCTGGATGAAAGTGTAGCCAGGTGGGTTAGTAGGTTTGCAGGTGATGCCAAGATCGGTGGAGTCGTGAAGAGTTTAGAGAACTGGACTCAGAAGTGGCAGGTGAAGATTAGACAAGAGAAATGTGAGGTTTTGCAAATGCAGGGAGACAGTACACGGCTAGGGGCAAGATTCTTAACAGTGTTGCTGAGCAGAGGTTCCAGTTCACAGCTCCTTGAAAGTGGCGATGTAGGGAGATAAGGTGGTTAAGAATGCTTGCTTTCACTAGTCAAGGCATTGAGTTTAAGAGTCAAGAGGTTACATGGCAGCTTTACGAAGTTCTGGTTAGGCTGTGTCCCTGGTATTACAGTACAAATAGTTCTGGTCACCCCCATCTAGGAAGGATGTTGAGGCTTTGGAGAGGGTGTAGAAGAGGTTTACCAGGATGCTGCCTGTTCCGGAGGGCATGTTCTATCATGACAGGATGGACAAACTTGGGTTGTTTTCTCTGGACTGCCAGAGGCTGAGGGAGTATCTGTTAGAGGTTTATAAGATTATTAGAGGCATGAGAGTAGACAGAGAGTATCTGTTTCCCAGGGTTGAAATGTCTTAATACCAGAGGGCATGCATTGATGGTGGGAGGGGGTAAGTTCAAAGGAGATGGTGAGGGGTAACCTTTTAACTCAGAGAGTCATGAATGCCTGGAATGCACAGCCTGGTGTGGTGGTAGAGGCAAGCACATTAGAGGCTTTTAAGGAATTAGTGCTTAGTTGTTTTTGATTTGCTTTTTAGCTGGTTTGCACAGCATTGTGGGTCAAATGGCCTTTTTCTGAGCTGCTCTGTGTAAAGCACCCCTCACCACCTGCCCTGTGACTCTACGCTCCGAGCTGCCACCAGCCAGAGATTTGGAATTAGCTCGGCCCGAAGGGTCTCAGCCCGAAACGTCGACTGTACCTCTTCCTAGAGATGCTGCCTGGCCTGCTGCATTGACCAGAAACTTTGATGTGTGTTGTTTGGAATTAGCTGGCTATTTGTTTAGATATTCAACATAGTGATTCTGCGTGGAGCCGGCACTTCCGGCCAAACGAGCCCATGCTTCTGGGACAATCACACCTATTTAATCTCATCACAGGACAATTTATAATTAACCTACTAACTGGTCTGTCATTGAAATGTGGGATGAAACCAGAGCTCCCCGGGGAAACCCATGTGGATTCAGGGGCTCCAATGTTTCACAAGCCATGATCCATGGTTTGGGGCCAAGTGTCTTGTATCCACAGTTGCCAATGGTGCAGAGCTGGGTGACTGTGTGTATTGTAACAAGGATACAGAAAGTGATTGAGTGTACAGGATATGTGTTGGTGGATTATCCCTCCTACCTGACTATGACCGTGAAACCTGTGTGAGCAAATTGTTAAAGTGGAAAAGCAATGGGTTTGCAGCAGTTTCCATTGTTGACCTCCAAACTCCAGGCCCAGGCAGACAAGTGGTGTCACAACAGGGGTCTTCCGTGTTTGCAGAGAGTAAATGTGATATCCGTGGCTTGCCATGCCCTTCACTCCTCACGAAGCATTGCAGAACCATCTTCTGACTGTTGATCCCACTATCTGCCCAGTCTGCTGCAGCTGACTTTGCTAGGACAGGCGTGTCACCAGCTCTTAGTTCCTTGAGCCACAGGTGACATGTGAGTAAACTGCCCGAGACTGGACGTGACAAGTATTTTAATTTCATTTCATTTTTTAAATCTTCTTATTAATTATTATTGAAAATTGACAACAAAAGTACATTAAAATAATCAAGTCAATATATCAATATGTACAACAGTTAAACTATTAACCAAGCTAAACAGTATATCAATGATAATAATTTAAAAAAAACAAAATGTTGAAGCTATTTTTATTTTTTTGAAAAAAGAAAGAAGGAAAAATGAACCCCTACTAACTAAAACAAAAAAAAAGCTAACAAACAAAAAAAACCCATTTGGAGCACAAACCCGGAGCTATACGCCATACAAGCTTCTATATAAAAAAAAGACATCAATCCGCCAACCAAATCCATTTACACAAGAATCAGAAGGGAACCATCTTAATTAACTCAAATCAAATGATAGTAGCGGGCAAAAGAGCCCCACCTTTTCTCAAAGTCAAATCGAGGATCAAAAGTTCGACTTCTGATTTTCTCCACAACAAGACATAACATCACCTGAGAGAACCATTGTATCAAGGTGGGAGCAGAAGCATCTTTCCATTTTAATAAAATAGTCCTTCTGGCCAATAATGTGACAAATGGAATTACATGTTGGTCTGATATAGAAATACCATGAATATATTGAGGAATTATACCAAACAAAACTGTCAATTTATTAGGCTGTAAATTAATTTTTAAAGCTTTAGAAATTGTAGAAAAAATAGATTTCCAGAACTGTTTCAGTACAGAACACAACCAAAACATTTGTGTCAATATAGCTATCTCAGTTTTACATCTATCACACTGACTATTAACATTAGGAAATACTTTAGACAGTCTCTCCTTTGTCAAATAATACCGACGTACAATTTTAAATTGAATCAAAGAATGACTGGCACAAATCGAAGAAGAGTTAACCAACTTCTAAATTCGCAACCAATCGTCTGACAAGGGAAATTAGGGATAGTATCAATTCCAAAGAAGAAGCATACAAATTAGCCAGAAAAAGTGGCTCACCTGAGGACTGGGAGAAATTCAGAGTTCAGCAGAGGAGGACAAAGGGCTTAATTAGGAAGGGGGAAAAAGATTATGAGAGAAAACTGGCAGGGAACATAAAAGCTGACTGTAAAAGCTTTTATAGATATGTGAAAAGAAAAAGATTGGTTAAGACAAATGTAGGTCCCCTACAGACAGAAACAAGTGAATTGATTATGGGGAGCAAGGACATGGCAGACCAATTGAATAATTACTTTGGTTCTGTCTTCACTAAGGAGGACATAAATAATCTTCCGGAAATAGTAGGGGACAGAGGGTCCAGTGAGATTGAGGAACTGAGGGAAATACATGTTAGTAGGGAAGTGGTGTTAGGTAAATTGAAGGGATTAAAGGCAGATAAATCCCCAGGGCCAGATGGTCTGCATCCCAGAGTGCTTAAGGAAGTAGCCCAAGAAATAGTGGATGCATTAGTGATAATTTTTCAAAACTCTTTAGATTCTGGACTAGTTCCTGAGAATTGGAGGGTGGCTAATGTAACCCCACTTTTTAAAAAAGGAGGGAGAGAGAAACCAGGGAATTATAGACCGGTTAGCCTAACATCGGTGGTGGGAAAACTGCGAGAGTCAGTTATCAAAGATGTGATAACAGCACATTTGGAAAGCGGTGAAATGATCGGACAAAGTCAGCATGGATTTGTGAAAGGAAAATCATGTCTGACGAATCTCATAGAATTTTTTGAGGATGTAACTAGTAGAGTGGATAGGGGAGAACCAGTGGATGTGGTATATTTGGATTTTCAAAAGGCTTTTGACAAGGTCCCACACAGGAGATTAGTGTGCAAACTTAAAGCACATGGTATTGGGGGTAAGGTATTGCTGTGGGTGGAGAATTGGATGGCAGACAGGAAGCAAAGAGTGGGAATAAACGGAACCTTTTCAGAATGGCAGGCAGTGACTAGTGGGGTACTGCAAAACTCAGTGCTGGGACCCCAGTTGTTTACAATATATATTAATGACTTGGATGAGGGAATTAAGTGCAACATCTCCAAGTTTGCGGATGACACGAAGCTGGGCGGCAGTGTTAGCTGTGAGGAGGATGCTAAGAGGATGCAGGGTGACTTGGATAGGTTAGGTGAGTGGGCAAATTGATGGCAGATGCAATTTAATGTGGATAAATGTGAAGTTATCCACTTTGGTGGCAAAAACAGGAAAACAGATTATTATCTGAATGGTGGCCGATTAGGGAAAGGGGAGGTGCAACGAGACCTGGGTGTCATTATACACCAGTCATTGAAAGTGGGCATGCAGGTACAGCAGTCGGTGAAAAAGGCGAATGGTATGCTGGCATTTATAGCAAGAGGATTGGAGTACAGGAGCAGGGAGGTACTACTGCAGTTGTACAAGGCCTTGGTGAGACCACACCTGGAGTATTGTGTGCAGTTTTGGTCCCCTAATCTGAGGAAAGACATCCTTGCCATAGAGGGAGTACAAAGAAGGTTCACCAGATTGATTCCTGGGATGGCAGGACTTTCATATGATGAAAGACTGGATGAACTAGGCTTATACTCGTTGGAATTTAGAAGATTGAGGGGGGATCTGATTGAAACGTATAAAAATCCTAAAGGGATTGGACAGGCTAGATGCAGGAAGATTGTTCCCGATGTTGGGGAAGCCCAGAACGAGGGATCACAGTTTGAGGATAAAGGGGAAGCCTTTTAGGACCGAGATTAGGAAAAACTTCTTCACACAGAGAGTGGTGAATCTGTGGAATTCTCTGCCACAGGAAACAGTTGAGGCCAGTTCACTTGCTATACTTAAGAGGGAGTTAGATATGGCCCTTGTGGCTACGGGGATCAGGGGGTATGGAGGGAAGGCTGGGGCGGGGTTCTGAGTCGGATGATCAGCCATGATCATACTGAATGGCGGTGCATGCTCGAAGGGCCGAATGGCCTATTCCTGCACCTATTTTCTATGTTTCTATGTTATCAAGGTCATGTTAAGCTCTCTTTCCCAATCTTACTTAATCTTAAATAGAGGATAATTATCCTATTGTAATAGTAAATTATAAATTTTCCCAATAAAACCTTTCACTAAAGGGTTGATTTTTAAAATAGTGTCTAACAGGTCAAAGTCTTGTATATATGGAAAATTACTTAAATATTCTTGTAAAAAATGTCTGACCTGAAGATATTGCAAAAAGTGTGAGTATGAAAGAGAGTATTTAGTTACTAATTTCTCAAAGGACATAAATCAGCCTTCTTGAAACAAATCCATAAAGGAATAAGCTCCTTTATTCCTCCAAAGAGAAAAGGTAGGATCACTAAGTGAAGGTTTAAGTAAATAGTTTCGATAAATTAAACTAAGAAGGTTAAATTTTTTAAGATTAACAAACTTACGAAACTGGTACCAAATTCGTAATGACTTCTTAATCATAGGATTAATATTTAAAATAGAAATTTTGGCTAGTTGTACAGGTAAAGAAGCTCCTAATAATGAACTTAAGTAAAATTGTTTCACAGCTTTCAATTCCAAGTCAACCCATGGTGGACGTTCATTTTTATCGGTCCAATATAACCAAGAACATGCGTAACGTATATTAACCGCCCAATAATACATTCTTAAATTAGGCAAAGCAAGACCTCCATCCTTTTTTAATTTTTCTAAATGACATTTTCCAATTCTTGGTCTTTTATTATTCCAAACAAAAGATGAAATAATAGAGTCAACCTGATCAAAAAACTTCTTAGTTAAAAAAATAGGAATATTCTGAAATACATATAAAAATTTTGGTAAAAATTTTAACTGCATGAATTCCACCAACTAACGAAAGTGTAAGAGGATCCCATCTAGAAAATAATTGCTTCATGAAATCCACTAAGGGAACTAAATTAGCTCTCTAAAGGTCTCCATAATTTTTAGTGATGATAATACCTAAATATTTAAAAGAATCTGTAACTTTAAAAGGAATATCATCATATATAAAAGCAGAATCATTTAAAGGAAATAATTCACTTTTATGCAGGTTTAATTTATATCCTGAAAACTTTCCAAATTCATTTAGTAATTTCATTAAACTAGGAATAGATTCTTCAGGATTTGAAATATAAACTAAGAGATCATCGGCATAAAGGGAAATCTTTTGAATAATCACATTTATGGAAATTCCTTGAATATCCTTAGCTTCACGAAGTGCAATAGCCAAAGGTTCCAGCACCAAATTAAATAACAAGGGACTTAACGGACGTCCTTGTCTTGTACCCCGCGAAAGTTGAAGAAAGGGGGATCTACATTTATTAGTAATCACAGTGGCAATAGGACTTTTATATATCATTCTAATCCACTTATTAAAATTAGTACCAAAGCTAAATTTCTCTAAAGCGTTAAATAAATATTTCCATTCAACTCTATCAAATGCCTTTTCAGCATCAAGAGAAACAACACATTGGGGAGTTTTCGAGGAGGATGAGTATATAAAATGTAACAATCTCCGGGTGTTAGAAAAAGAATAACGGCCTTTTATAAAACCTGTTTGGTCCTGAGAAATAATTTTAGCTAGTATATTCTCAACCGATCAGCCATTATTTTTGAAAGAATTTTGGCATTTACATTTAATAATGAGATAGGTCTATATGAAGCACAATCCATAGGGTCTTTATCTTTCTTAAGAATTAAAGAAATAGAAGCTTCATAAAATGTAGAAGGTAAATGTAGAAGGTAACAAAAAAGAATCTTTAAACATTTCCAACATATAAGGAGTAAGCAAATTTTCGAATTTTTTATAAAATCCTACAGAAAAACCATCTAGTCCAGGAGCTTTACCAGATTGCATTGAAAAAATAGCTTTCTGAATTTCTCTTTCAGTAAAAAGAGTATCAAGAATTTGTTGATCTTCAACAGATGTTCCAGGAAAATCAATCTTTTGTAAAAAGGCGTTCACTTTAGAAGGATCAGCTGGAAACTGAGATTTATAGAGTTCACTGTAATAGTCTTGAAAAATTTTATTAATATCTTCATAGTTACAAGCTAAACTACCATCTCCCTTACGAAGTTTTAAAATTTGTCTTTTAGCTCTAACTGCTTTTAGTTGGGATGCTAGTAGCTTATTACTTTTATCTCCAAACACATAAAATCGACTTTTTAATTTAAACAAATTTCTTTCAATAGGATAAGTTAATAATAAATTATATTGTGATTGAATTTCAACTCTTTGTTTAAATAAATCAATATTATAAGTGTTATCCAAGTCTTTAATTTGTTTTGAAATCCTATCTATCTCTATTTTTGTCTGTTTCTTAAGCTTAGCCAAGTAGGAAATTATCTGACCTCGCAAATACGCTTTAAATGTATCCCATATAATCAATTTCGACATATCTTCTGTATTATTAAAAAGAAAAAAATCTTTTATTTGCATCTCTATAAATTTGACAAAGTCCAAACTTTGTAATAAGTTTTGGAAAACGCCAAGGCAAGTTTACATTACTAACATCATTCAATTCAAAAGTTAAAACTTAAAGGTGCATGATCCAAGACAGCAATAGCATCATATTCACATTTCTGGACTTTGGACAAAAATCGGAAATCAGCTATAAAATAATCAATTAACGAGTATTTTTTATGGACGTGTGAATAAAAAGAATAATCTCTATCATTAGGATGTAGATTTCTCCAGATTTCTATCAAACCATAATCAATTCAAAAGGAATTAATAAGTGATGCTGAACAACTCGGAAGCTGCTGATTGGTTGAACTCTTGTCAATCAAAGGGTTTAAACAACAGTTGAAGTCACCTCCCATCAGCAGCACATATTCATTTAAGTCTGGTGATAAACCAAATACATTTTTTTAAAAAAGAAGGATCATCTACATTAGGTCCATATAGATTAACCAAGACAATTTTTCTATTACAAATTGTTCCTTTAATAATTAAAAATCTACCATTGATATCTGAGACGATATCTTCTTGGATAAATAAAATATTAGCTTTAATAAAAATAGATAATCCCTTTGTTTTATTTTGACAAGTAGCATGATATTGAAGGCCCTTCCACGTTTTAAAAAATCTATTTTGATCACCCATTCTGATGGGCGTTTCTTGAACAGAAATTATATCGGGCTGGAATCGGTTAATAATTTCAAAAGTCTTCTTTCGCATAATAGGGTGATTCCAGCCACATACGTTCCAACTAATAACGTTTATCTATTTAATAACCATAGAATATTGTTTTAAACACGAAAATACATGCATACCATCGTGGGCTAACCAAAGATTGCGATGGTGAATATAACCATATAGAAAACACGCATGCTTCGGAGCTCTATAATGGGGGAAAAAATCCTATAATAAACCCCAAAATGCAAAAAAAAACCCGAATCCTCCCCCCATCCCAAAAGGTAGAAATCCGGCAAAAAGGAAGGAAAAATCCGGAATGCCTCCCCAAAGAAAAGAGAAAAGCAGAACAACGCATGCAGCTCAATATAAATAGTGATTTAAAAGCCCCCCCCTTTACAAAGAAGTCATGTGACCCTAAGATAAGAAAGCTCAGCAGAGAAGCAGAAAAAAGATGTTTATAGTTAATCATTGAAAATAAACTAGGAATGTACTTTGCAAAAACAGTCTCCAGTGACGTGAAAACAACACTATTAAACCTAAACAATACATTCTCTAACAAGAAAAAGACACCATTATTCCTCTAGCTTAAAACTAAAGCTAATTATCTATTCTAAACACTCCTCACTATACAAGAAAGAGTCTATATAAACTATGAAAGCTATCACTTAATTAAGGAAGAAAGAAGCAGATAATCAAACCAGTTAATAATCTGTCCGCAGTGTTAGTTCATTCCATATACCAAACAGACTTCAAAAAAGTCATTCATTAGTCAAACCGAGAAGTTCACCTCTTCTTTAAATGGTTCATCGATCAAAGGAAATCTTCAGCATATCAAAAATCTTCGAAGCCTGTTTTCTCTCAGAAAATTACTGAGCAACCCAAATATCCATCATGCGTCAGCCGACTCCACGATAGAGTTAACAAAGTCCAATGCTGCTTGGGTATCCGAAAACACAGGAGGTGTAGAATCTTTAGGAGATAACTTTAATCGAGCAGGGTAGCGGAGCGATGGAAAAAGTCCCTTTGCATAAGCAGTTTTCATCGCTGGGGCAAATTTGAACCACTGTTCCATAATTTCCCGTGGATAATCTTCGTAAAAACGGATGTCGGAACCGTTAAATTTAAAAACTCTCTGTTTCCTTGCACATTTTATGATTTGGTCTTTAACTTTAAAGCGAAGAAAGTTGACTAAAATAGGCCGAGGTTTACCTGAAGTCTGAGAATTCGATATGAAAATTCTATGAGCTCTCTCAATATCGGGAGGTTGAGGTAGAATATCCGGAAACAAAGATTGAAACAAATTGGCAAAATAGTCCAATAAATTCCCACTGTCAGAACCTTCCTTGAGTCCGATAATACGTATATTATTCTGATGAGACTTCACTTCTAAATCGACAATTTTACATTGAGCCTGTTCCAAGGGGGTTGAAATATCCACAATCTGACGTTTCGATTCTTTAAAGTCAGTATTCAAGGAAATAATATTTTCTTCAATAGTCTGAAAACTCTGTCGGAACGACTTCATCTCAGAAGTGTTATTGTCTATTTTGTTGTGGAGAGCCATCAACGCACATTCCAAACGCTCAGCCCAGACAGGGATATCTTACGATTTTTCTTTCAAAGTTTTTCCCTTTCCATTGCTGGATTCAAAAGCAGCTTTCCACTTCTTAAAGGATATGACATGATGACAACTATTTCCCTCTAAGATCCGAGAAATAAAAGTTAAAAATTCAAGGTTTAAACTGGGGAAAAAGAGGAATTAAAGGCAGCTGCAAAATTTACATATTACTCCATCGAGCCGCAGGCGAAGAACCCGACAAGTATTTTCACCAGCACTACTATCCATGGTGGGTGAGAACAGGGCAAATTAAATATTACATGGAGAAATCTGTGACTTTGGCTCGAAGTGAGCTCATCCAATTCAGTGAAATAAGTAGAGCAGTGGATTACTTTTGAAATGACTACCGATTCAGAAGTGAGGGTGTTCAGAGAGACCTGGGAGCTTTGTACACGAGTCACTGAAAGTGAATGTGGCATTAAGATGACAGAAGGTATTGTAAAATAATTTAAATATATAATGTTACAGTTATACTAATTGGCCAATTTATTAGGTACCTACTGTAGGCACTGAATGTATGTTTGTGCTCTTCTGCTGCTGTGGCCCAGGACTGATGTGTGTGGTGTGTTTCAGAGATGCTCTTCTGAACACCACTGTTGAAATGAGTGGTTATTTGAGTTACTATTGCCTTCCTGTCAGTGTGAATCAGTCTGGCCATTCTTCTCTGACCTCGCTCATTAACAAGGCATTTTCATCCCCAGAGCTGCTGCTCACTGGTTGTTTTGTTTATTTTTCACACCACTCTCTGTAAACTCTTAGAGACTGGTGTGTATGAAAACAGCAGCTTCTGAGATACTCAAACCACCCCGTCTGGCACCAACAAACATCCCACGGTCAAAGTCACTTGGATCACATTTCTTTCCCATTCTGATGTTTGGTCTGAACCTCAACATGCATTGAGATGCTGCCACGTGATTGGTGATTAGATGTTTGCATTAATGAGCAGGTGTACTTATTAATGTAGCCACTCAGTGTATCGAGGCCCTGGGGAGATGGTTTCTGGAATATTGCAAATGAGCGTGATCTCCATCCCAGCCTGCGGTAAGAGTCCGCCCCAGACGGCCCTCGAGGTTGAGTCCCTGAGTACATTTAAGAGAGAGATCGACAGATGTTAAGGTACCTGGAATGGGCTGCCGGGGAAGTGATGGGAAGCAGATACAAGTGGAACGTTTAGACAGATGTGTGAAAGGCAGGGAATGGGGTCGGATGGATCCTGTGCAAGGGGACGGGATTAGTTTGGATCGGCATCACGGTCAGCACAGACATGGTGGGTCACAGGGCCTCTTCATCTGCTGTACTGTTCTGCTCTCCATACTGAGGGGCGAAAGAAATGGGGTCAGTGCAGGGAAGATGCAGCGAAGGAAGAGATCAGAGGTAAAGGGATGAATATCACACTGCCACTTCCAATCTCATTTAGAACTAGTTCATCAATAAAATAAACTACAGATTACAGTAAAAATATATTTTAAATAGTGAGATAGTATACGTGGGTTCATTGCCCGCTCATAAACCTAACGGCAGAGGAAGCAACTGTTGCTAAAACAGTTTGTGTGTGTGTGTGTGTGTGTGTGTCTGTGTCTGTGTCTTCAGGCTCCTGTACGTCTTTGCTGATAGTACAATGAGAGAGGGTGGTGTTCTGGGTGCTGGTATCCTTAGTGACGGATGGCACCTTTCTGGAGTATCACCTTTTGAAGGTGTCCTTCATGGTGACGATACTAGTGCCCATGATGGAACTGGCTGAGCTAATAACCCTCTGCAGCTTTCTCCCATCCTGTGCGGTGGCCCCTCCATTCCAGATGGTGCTGCCAGTTGGAATGCTCTCCAGGGTACGTCAGCAGGAATTTGGTAGAGTCCCTGGTGACGTACCAAATCTCTTCATTCTTCTAATGAGATGTAGCCACTTCCCACCACGCTCTTGCTTTCCTGTTTCATTTCCCCCCCTGATTTACAGATCTCTTGTTAATCATCAGTCTGGTTTTTCCATGAAGGTCCACTTCCTCGGCTCCCTTACGGTACAAGAGTGCTTTCATATCACCTGTGAATGTATTCAGTGGCTCTACCTCCATTGTGAATGCAGGCAGAGAATTGCAGGAGTTTGTATCCATGGATTTCCAATCTTTATGCAGTGATCCGTGATCTGAATGTGAAGTAATTGACCTGTCTGCCCAGTCTTGTGCTCAAGTCTCTGGAGCTGGACACAAGCCCCTGATCCTGACCCAGGGGCAGAATAATCATAGAGCACTACAGCACAATAACAGGCCCTTCAGCCCATCTAGTCCATGCTAGCTGGGTTTTCTACCTAGACCTGTCTACCCCTAGCCCTTCCTTCCCCTCTCATCCGTGTACATATCCAAAATTCTTAATTGTTTTAATCAGAGTGTCATCATCAAAGAGCTACCAACTGAGTCACAGCTGACCCAGGAGATTAAAGTGATCTGTTCTGAGTCACTACCCTGTACTTACTGATGTTTTTTGTACCTTTTTACAGGACATCAAAGGCGGAGGAATCACGGCTGAGTACCTCAGACGGAATATCACATCAGGTCTACACCCCACTCTGCTCCCCAGCACCTGAATATCATCGGCCTGTGAACGTGGAAGGAGAGATGCTGGTTTGTTTCACTTCAGACCCCAGGCAGTGAGGGCTGTTGCAGGGCACCGACCGTGACACATTGGGGAGTGAGACACTGTCTACGGCGGAGAGGGGAGAAACCACTTGTGTGTGGTTGGGAAAGGAACACCCACTGCAACGAGAGACGGTGTGTGACACGCTGGGTGAGGTGAGCTCACCTGATCTGTGACTGGGAACGTGTTCTCCACATCCTTGTTTCTGCACCAGGGAACATTCCTTCTTTTGACTGAGATAAACTTGATCCATTTCCCTGAGAATATTCAAATGTTCTTTCCACCTGTTTCCATTTGAGGAAAGTAATTAATTGGGTCATCTTTTACTGACTGATCGCTGAGGTCCTGGAAAAACGTTGTCACCCTGCTTCAGGCGCATGAAGGAACTCACTCGGTGATGAGACACTGTCAAATTCACACTAGGGAAAGGTCATTCACCATTTCTTCATGTGGGAAAGGATTCACTCACTCATCCCACTTAGTGATACACCACTGAGCTCACAACACACAGAGATCATTCTGCTGCTCTCGTTGTGAAAGAGCGTTCAACCAGTCATCCAACCTTCTGACACATCTGACTGCCAGAAAGAGTTAAGCAGCTTAGCGACCTGATGAACCCCACCGGTGAGAGGCCCTTCACCTGCTGTCACTGTGGAAAGGGCTTCAAAAATTCCTCTGGACTACAGAGACACCAGCTGGTCCACACCAGGGAGAGGCCATTCGTCTGCACTGAGTGTGGGAATGGGTTCACTCAGTCATCTGACCTGTTGACGCACCAACGAATTCACACTGGAGAGCGGCCATTCGTATGCCGTGAGTGTGGTAAGGGATTCACTCGTTCATCCAACCTGCTGACACACCAACGAAGTCACATGGGGGTGCGGCCATTTGTCTGCACTGAGTGTGGGAGGGGATTCACAAGGTCGTCCGAGCTTCTGAGGCACCAACGCATTCATAATGGGGAGAGGCCCTATGTTTGCTCGGAGTGCGGGATGAGGTTCACTCGTTCGTCCCACCTGCAGTCACACCAACAAACTCACACCGGGGAGCGGCCGTTCATCTGCTCTGAGTGTGGGCGGGGATTCACTCGGTCATCCGAGCTTCGGACACACCAACTCATCCACACCGGGGAGAGGCCCTATGTCTGCTCGGAGTGCGGGAAAGGATTCACTCGTTCATCCCACCTGCAGTCACACCAAAAAATTCACAATGGGATGCGGCCATTCATCTGCTCTGAGTGCGGGAGGGGATTCACTTGGTCGACCGAGCTTCGGACGCACCAACGTATTCACACCGGAGAGAGGCCCTTCCCCTGTTCTGAGTGCGGAAAGGGATTTACTCGGCCGTCTGACCTTCTGAAGCACCAACGAATTCACACTGGAGAGCGGCCGTTCATATGCAGTCAGTGCGGCAAGGGGTTCACTCGATCGTCCCACCTGCGTACACACCAACGAATTCACAACAGGGAGTAGGCCTTCATCTGCTCCGAGAGAGACGGGATTCACTCAGTCTGACCTTCTGACGCACCAACAAATTCACACTGGGGAGAGGCCGCTCACCTGCCCTGAATGTGGAAGAACTTGTCTGTCGTGTCATCTCAAAACACCAGCGAGCTCACACTGAAAGGGCAGTTCGAATCTGCAGAATGTATGTAGGCCATTTAAATTGCAGCTGCTGAGAGAGCGGTGCGTTCACAAGTGACTGCAGGAACTGATTCTGCAGTTGTTGCTGCTGTTGATCACATCCAGGTTTGGACCCTGGTTACTGGACACATTTGGGTTGTTTCCCCTGGAACTGCAGGTACATTTGTATTCTGTATCAATTATAAATAAATCTGTTTGGTGTGAATGAACAGGGCTTGAAATGATAACAGCTATGAGTTTATAGTTTGCTGCTCCTTTCCACCCCTGATTCTCCCATGACGACTGGATCATGGACCTCTGGATTACGCCTCTTGAAGTCAATAATCAATTCATTGAGTAACTGGTTGTTGTTGTGACACCACTAACCCAGATTTTCAGTCTCCCTCCTTTCTGCTAACTTGTCACCACCTTTGATTCAGCCAGCAGCAGCGTGTCATCAGCAAATTTGAATATGGCACTAGAGCTGTGCTTATCCACACAGTCGTAATTGTAAACTGAGTAGAGCAGGGCTAGGCACGCAGCCTTGTGGTGCACTTGTGCTGATGGAGATTGTGGAGGAGATTTGCTGCCAATCCAAACTCACTGGGGTCTATATATATATATATATATATATATAGGCATCCGTTAGTCTCATGAGACCATGGATTTGTGCCTTGGAGGGTTTCTGGGGCACAGGCCTGGACAAGGTTGTATGGAAGACCAGCAGTTGCCCATGCTGCAAGTCTCCCCTCTCCACGACACCAATGTTGTCCAAAGGAAGGGCATTAGGACCCATACAGCTTGGCACCGGTGTCGTCGCAGAGCAATGTGTGGTTAAGTGCCTTGCTCGAGGACACACATGCTGCCTCAGCCAAGGCTCGAACTAGCGACCTTCAAATCACTAGACGAACGCCTTAACCACTTGGCCACGCGCCAACGCTGCGGTCGACAAGTAAGGAAACAGAGGATCCACAATTGCCGAGGGACGTATTGGCGCCAAGGTCGAGAATCTTATTGATTAGTTTTGAGGGTATTGAATGCTGAGCTGTAGTGTATAAAAAGCTTCCTGATGTCTGTATCTTTGCTGTCCAGGGTTGAGTGAAGAGCCAGGGAGATGGCATCTGCTGTGGATCTGTTGCTGTGGTAGGAAAATTGGAGAGGGTCCAAGTCACTTCTCAGGCATGAGTTTGTGTGTTTCATCGCCGCCCTCTCAGAACTGTGGATGTAAGTGCTTCTGGATGACAGTCATTGAGGCAGGTTACCGTGTGCTTCTCAGACACCAGTGTAGGTGAAGTGTGCTTAAAGCAGCTGGGTACCTCAAACTGCCGAAGCGACAAGTTAAAGATCTCAGTGAAAACTACATCCAGGTGATCATCTTAGGTCTTTAGCATTTGGCCAGGCACACAGTGTCGAGGTGGGATGCTTTGCACGGGTCACTTTCCTGAAGGATGCTTGCATCTTAGCCTCAAACTGAAATCACGGGGTTATCAGTGGCTGTGGGAGTTTGTGATGGTTCCTCCATGTTCAGGTGGTCAAAGTGAGTGTAGAAGACGTTGAGCTCACCTATATCACCTCACCTGTCAGGGAAGTTAATGCAAGAGTCAGCAAGTTGTGTCGCAACTGCACGAGATATTGTGACCACACTTGGAGTTTATATGTATTTCCGGTCACCTAACTATTGGAATGATAACATTATGAAGGCAAATGTGCAAAATAGGTTCACAAAGATGATACCAAGGCTGGATGGCATGAATTATAAGGAGAGACTGGATAGAACTTAGAACAGTACGGCACAGTCTGGGCCCTTTGGCCCATGGTGTTGTGCTGACTTTTTAACTGACTCTAAGATCAATCTAATCCTTGCTGTGGAGCTCTCCATTTTTTTCTGTCATTGATGTGCTTATGTAAGATTTTCTTAAGTGCCCCTGATGTATTTGCTTCTACCATTTCTGGCAGGGTCTTGCCCTCACTCACTACTCTCTGGCTTTTAAAAAAAAACCTCTGCTGGGTTCATTCCCTGGAGCACAGTAGTTAGAGGTGTTGACCATCATCAAATTAAAGCAAGCAAGAAAACATCAAACTTGAATGAGTCAATGAGAGTGTAAGTAAACAAACCAGATGTTTTTGTTCTTGCCATGTGCCTGAAGGAAGAGAGTATGCCATTTTGTGAAGCTCTTCTGTAACCTCCATGTTGTGAACTGTTTCGACTGATTCTTGTCCTGCAATAACTTGATCAGAGCCATTTGAACACGGACACGAGGAGTTTCTGCTATTGATCTACTCAACCTGAGATCATTTTCAGATAAGCTGTTTGTGTACAATATCAGATTCGCAGAAGTGATCTTGTTATCTCGGCCCAGTGACTGGTGACAAGGTTTGACTGCTTTGAATCAGAGTCGAATAGAACAAAAGTAGTCATCTACGGCCAAAGTTGTGTAGCCCTTGGACTACATCCAATAGGAATCTGTCACAGATCGGTCAGATAACCTCAATTCGATCAGATTGAAATGCAACATTTGAACTGATGAGTAAAGACTAAAAGTAAAAGGCTTCAAATGCAATGTGGTGAGAACTCTGGAGACTAACAAGTGCAATGAACAACCCATGCCAGGGGCTGGGAGGAAAAAGGATCAATCATCTGGCCAACAGGAGATTCCATTTCAGTGTTATAACTGGAGACATGGTTTAAGTGAGTATTGGTACAGAGGGAGCAGTAGAATTCACGTTTTAAGTTGTTGGCCCCAGGGGTCAACATAGTTACGTTGTTGCTTGGGCAGAGACAGTAAAATAAAATGCAGAGACAATAAAATGCAAGCTTCAATTTAATAAGAGTTGCGTAGTGAGTTTTTACCTAGGTTAGTTTTCGATCAGAGTTTGGTGCCCTGGGGTGCGCTCTTAAAGAAAGCATAGAAATCTCGAGCTCTTGTTTTGAGTTGAACCACCCACTAGGTTAGGATTTTAAAATGGGAAAATGAAGGTACAGGAGGAGCCCAGGGAGTTTGGAGGATTGGAATGTGAATCAGATTCAATATCACAAGCATAGCTCATGAAATTTGTTAAATTTGCGGCAGCAGTAGAATGCAACACATAATAACAGAAAAAGACAATTACAGTAAGTATATATTTGACTCAATTCTAATAAGTAGTGCAAAAATAAAAAAAATGATGAGGTGGTGTTCATGGGTTGAATGTCCATTCTGAGGGGAAGAAATTGCTCCTGAATCATTGAGTGTGTACCTTCAGGCTTCTAGACATCCTTGCTGCTGGTAGCAATGGGATGAGGATATGTCCTGGGCGATGGGGATCCTTAATGATGGACGCTGCCTTTCTGAGGCATTGCTCCATGTAGATGTCCTGGATACTCTGGAGGCTAGTGCCCAAGATGGAACTAAGTTTGCAACTCTCTGCGGCTTACTTCGACTCTGTGCAGTAGCCATGCACACCCCCCCCACCCCACCCATGGCCCCATACCAGACAGGGATGCAGCTAGTTAGAATGCTCTCCATGGTACATCTATAGAAATTTGCTCATGTTTTAGGTTACATATCAAATCTCCTCAAACTCCTAATGAAATAAAGCCACTGTCTTGCCTTCGTTAAGCTGCAGCGATGTGTTGGGTCCAGGTTAAATCCTCAGAGATATTGACACCTAGGAACTTGAAATTGCTCACTCTTTCCACTTCAGATCGCTATGAGGACTGGTGTGTGTTCCATCATCTTGCACTTTCTGAAGTTCACAATCAGTTCTTTGGTCTTACTCACAATGTTGTTGCTGTGACCCCATTCAACTAGCTGATTAAATCTTGCTCCTCATCACCATCTGAAAATCTGCCAACATGGTTGTGTTATCAGCAAATTTATAGATGCTATTTGAGCTGTACTTAGCCACACAGTCATGGCTGTAGAGAGAGTAGAGCATTGGCTAAGCACACATCCCTGAGGTGCATCAGTGTTGACTGTCAATGAAGTGGCGATGTTATCTCTGATCCACAGAAATTGTGATGTTCCAGTTGAACAGGAAGTTGAGGATCCAGTTGCAGAGGGAGGTACAGAGGCCCAGGTTCTGGAGTTTTTCAATCAGAACTGTAGGAATGATTGTGTTAAATGCTGTGCTATAGTCAACAAGCATCGGTATTTGTACTGTCCAGCTGATTCAAGGTCATGTGAAGAGCCAATGAGATCGCACCTGCCATAGATCTATTGTGGTGATAGGAAAGTTGCAGGGGGTCAAGGTCCTTGCTGAGACGGAAGGTAATTCTAGCCAGAGCCAACCTTCCAAAGCACTCCCTCACTGTAGGTGTGAGTGTTACTGGATGATAGTTGTTGAGGCAACCCATGCTCCCCTTCTTAGGCTCTGGTATAATTGTTGCCCTCTTGATGCAGGTGGGAACTTCCTAATGTGGCAATAAGAGGTTACTTTCTTGATTATACATTAAGGGAATGATGATGGTGATAACAATTGGATAGGAACAGTTGAGAATGGAGGGTCAGGAATCCTGGGGGATGCATTGCGGAAGGTAGTTAGTGAAAATAAATCAGAGAAGTTACAAGATATTTTAAAAGAAAAAAGCTGTTATAATGGGATGTATGTTGGAAGATCAAACTGAAGAGAAAACAGAAAAACAGGATTACCAGAATTGTGCAAGTGTATTGAAGAGTTAGAGAAAGAGTTGGAGAGAAAGGAAAGAAAATAAAATTCAGAGGCAGCAGGGTCAAGTGAATTTGACAGGAATCCGTTTCAGGCTCAGTGTGAACGTGTGACAAGAGGAAAGGGGAAAAGTGAAGAGGAGTGTAAAAGGGTGAATACAGAAGTAGAGAAATGGAAAAGTCAGTGTCAGGATTTACGGACTGCTATGAAAGTCACGCAGAATTCAGCAGGTGAGAAGAAAGGAATTGCTGATCATACCAAATGTTTAAAACAGATTGAAAAGTTGCAAAGTGAACTCAGCTCAGAGAGGAGTGACGTGTATTTAATGTGAGAACTGATGGTGATGTAGATTGGGGTGATCTAGTGTCTGAGGCAACACACTGTAATAGTGAGGATGATTAGGGAAGTGCTCCACCTTCATGTGGAGAGTTCAGCAACATAGGATAATTTCACAGTTTAGATGAAACAGAGGAAAGGAAATTAACCCTTCTGTGCTTAACTTTAGTGTTAACCTCAGCCCTGCTGGAGAAACAGGCACAGAGCCAGGGGTTACAGGGTGATTTACAGGAGCTATGTTAGAAGCTGCAGGGACTAATTGAGGTGACCTGGTAGAGGCTTTGCATATGTGCAGAGAGCAGAAGAGGGGAGCACCCCTCAACGTGATGAGGTTCTGACCAATTTTCACGAGTGTGTATGGATCTACTTTGGATAGGATTGGGGGATTTCAACTTCCCTAATAGTGCAAGGAGATTAGATGGGGCAGAATTGTTAAGTGTGTCTAGGAAAGTTTCTTAAATCAATATGTGGATGGTTCAACAAGAGGAGGGGCCGTGCTGGACTTGGCGTTGGGTAATGAGCCTGGCCAGGTCACTGAACTTTCAGTGGGTGAGCAGTTAGAAAACAGTGACCACAACTCCTTAACTTTCAGGATGGCTAGAGATAAGGATAGGTATAGTCATTGTGGGAGAATTTTAAATTGGAGTAGAATAAATTACGGGAGAACACCTTTTCTTTGGCAAGTCCACATCAGACGTGTGGAGGATGTTTCAAGATCAGTTATACAGAGTACAGGAAATGTGTGTTCCCGTTAAAAGGAGGAACCGGGTTGGAAAGGTAAGAGAACCTTGGATGTCCAGAGAGGTGATGAGTTCAGACAAGAAGAAAAAGGAAAAGTATGTTAAGATTTGAAAGTTAAGATCAAATGAAGCACATGAGTATAAAAAAGCCAGAAAAGAACTAAAGGAGGAAATTAGGAAAACCAGGAGGCACCATGAAAACTCCTTGGCAAGTAGGATTCAGGCGAATCCCAAGGCATTCTACACATACATCAAGAGGCAGAGGATAACTAAGGAGAGGGTGGATCCATTCAAGGATAAAGGGGGGAACATTTGCTTGGATGCAGAGAATGTGAGTGAAATACTTTGCGTACTTTGCTTCAGCATTTCTTAAGGGAAATGATATGGAAGACCAGGAGGTCAATGCTGAGTGTATAAATATGTTAGGGCATTTGGAGCTCAAGGAGGAGGAAGTGTTGGGCCTCCTAATGGGTATTAAGGTGGATAAGTCCCAAGGGCCTGATGGGATCTACACCAGGTTATTGAAGGAGTCAAGAGATGAGATTGCTGGGACCTTGACCAGTATCTTCATGCCACCTCTAGCCACAGGCAATGTCTTAGAGGACTGGCGAGTGTCTAATTTTGGACCTCTGTTTAAGAAGGGAACAAGGGAAAATCATGAGAGCTAATAGACCAGTGACTCAATTCAGCAGTTGAGAAATTGCTCACTAAAATTCTTAGGGAGAGGATATGTGAGTATTTAGAGACCCCGGCCTGATTGGGGAGAGCCAGTGTGGCTTTGTGCAGGGCAAATCGTGCCTTACCAACTAGACTGAGGTTTTTGACAAGGTGACAAGGGAGATTGATGAGGGTAGGGCAGTGGATGTTGTCTACATGGAGGTTAGAAAGGTATTTGACAAAGTCCCCTGTGGGAGGCTAACCCAGAAGATGCATTGGGATGATGACAAATTGGCTGTTTGAATTTAGAATTGGCCTGCACATAGAAGACAGAGGATAGTGGTTGAAGGGACTTAGTCGAGCTGGAGATCCGTAGTTAGTGGAGTTATGCAGGAATTTGTGCTGGAACCTCTGCTCTTTGTAATGTATAAGAATGAACTGGGTGAAAATTTAGAAAGCTGAGTTAGTACATTTGCAGATTATACCAAGATTGGAAGAGTTGTGGATAGAATAGAAGACTGGCAAAGAATGCAGTGTTATATAAATCAGTTTTAGATTGGACTGAGAAATGGCAGACGAATATGAGATGTTACATATTGGTAGGGCAAATGCAGGATCCTTAATAGTATTGCTGAGCTGAGAAATCTTGGGATCCACGTCCATAGCTCCTTGGTAGTGGCTGCACAGGTTCAGAAGTTGTTAAGAAGGCTTATGGAATGGTTTTTATTGGTCAAGGCATTGAGTTCAAGTTGCAACTTTATAAACCTCAGGTTAGGTCACATCTGCATACAGATCTGGTCGCTCCATTATAGGAAGGCTTGGGAGAGGGTGCAGAAGGGGTTGTTTTCTCTGGAGCACCAGAGGCTGAGAGGAGATCTGATAGAGGTTTACAAGATTATGAGCGGCATAAATAGAGTAGATGGGGAGTCGTTTTTTCCCCAGGTTAGAAATGTCTAATACCAGAGGGCCTGCATTGACGGTCAGAGGGAGTAGATGAGGGGGGATGTGAGGGGTAAGTTTTTTTACTCAGTCATGGCTACCTGGTATGGTGGTAGGGGCAAATACATTAGAGACTTTTGAGGGACCTTCAGAGTGGCACATGAATCTGAGGAAAGTGGAGGGATATGGACATTGGTTAGAGCATTTAAACTTCTAAGCAAACTGTATGCTCTTCCACCTGTTGCACTCAGCAACACTGGTACTTGTTTCTTATTGGCTATTTTGTTGCATCAAGATACTGCTCAGTTCATTCAGTACACATCAGCCAGTTACTTGTTGTGCAATTGAACATGTCTATGTTTCCAAAGTAGCTAGTCAGCTCTACTTTTTTAAAAAAATTATGATTATTCTAACCCAGTACTCACTGTTAATGAACCTGTGAATTTTGTCAATTTTCTGCCTTTTTTAAACTCTACTGTCTTTCTTCTCTGAAGAAATTGTGCAGTATTTTTTTTAAACTGGAACATCTCACTGCACCACAACAGGTAGGTAGTTACAACATGGTGGTGTACATGTTAGCCATTCACATACTGTTATATATAACCTGTAATGAATTATTTAAACAAAGAATGCTTAAACAATATATTCACAATATTACTCAAATATTAATGAAATATATTAAAAAAAACAACATGGAGGTTGATACATTCATGAATAATAAGGGCATTTAAGGCTCTGGAGAGATGGCTGGAAAACAGGGTTGGGAGGGAAAATAAAGTGGCCATGATCAAAGGTTGGAGCAGACTTGATGGGCTGAATGGCCCACTTCTGTTCCTATGTCTTCTGGTCTTTCCCCAGTGGATAACACAATGGCCGTGGTCTTTTCACACTTGGGCAATACTTAATCTAAGACTTGCCCAACTCAGAAATCTGATTGTGCAGAATCCAGGAACTTTCTGTCCAGTTTCCGAATGATTAAGGGATCTTGAAAGAACACAACCTTTGCATTAATGTCTTTGTCATTGTCAATGTAGATCGACACACCACCTGCCTCGCATGTTCAGTGGGATTGTGGTCTGAGTGTGGATACACAGAATACACCGTCCACCTGCACAGTTACACCACAAGTGGACAGCCAGAGAACTTTTCCCAGGATGGAAATGGCTAATATGGTGGAGTAGGTGGGGGCATAATTTTAATGTGATTGGAGGAATATGTAGGGACAGCATGCCATTGTAATGGTGTTTCAGGCAGATACATTAAGGACATTTAAGAAATTCTTAAATAGGCACTTGGATAATAGGAAAACGGAGAGCTCTGTGGAACGGAAGGATTAGATTGATCTTGGGGTAGGTTATACAGTTGTCACATCATCATGGGCCAAATGGTGTGTGCTGTGCTGTAGTGTTCTGTTTTCTAAGTGTCCTGATTCCCACATGGAAGGAAGAGAGGTAAGGAGGGACGATGGTAATGTGTGCAGCCAACCACCGATACTGGTGGTGGGCTTGTATTCCCAAGAAAGGTCCATACTGTGATTTATTGTAATACAAATCTGTGCTGTCAAAAACTGCAACTTAAAGCAAATTTTTATCTCACATCTCAAATTTCTGTGTATTGCTTTGCAAATTCCATAAGGGGGAATTTCCTTTTCCTGGACTGCTATAACTTTTGTATTTAGAGATACATGATACGATCCTTCCTACCCAATTGCCAGTTAACGTTCTAACCCGTACATCTTTGGAATGTGTAAGGAAAGAGGAGCCCTCAGAGGAAACCCTGGTGAACACGTGGAGAATGTACAAACACCTTACATCTGTGTAAGGAGCGAGAATTGAGCTTGGTGAACTGGCCCTGTGACAGCTGGTATTGCCATGCTCCTGCTGCCAACAACGTTCTAACCCCAACCTGTACATATTTGGGATGTTGGAGGAAAGCCAGTTGGTCACGGGAAGTACGTACAAAATCCTGACTGACGCGGTGGGATTGAACCCAGGTCTCTGATGCTGTAAAATGTTTTGTTAACCGCTGTGTTGTTATACCACACATGACCAGAGGAAAATTTTCCAACTGAAATTTTAAGAATTGAATTAGATTGGTATGAATAAAATTTGTGGGTAATAAGCTTCTCTCAGTGAAATCAGTGCACAGTGATAAGACAGCGTTGTCACAGGCTCCTCTGTTTGTGGTGGAATGGAATAAGGATCAACTTAGGCTCTGGCTGCTGAATTGAGAATCTTTCAGGGGGTTCACAGAATTTTTTGGAAGCAGACATGAAGCCTGGATTTCCTACAATGTCTAATGTCTGGTATTAAATGTCTAATACCAGAGCACATGCATGGGGGGGGGGGAGGTGGGGAAGGGTATCTTTGGAGGACACCATCTCTCAGTGTGGAGGCCAAAGGGAGACCCAACAGAGTTTTATAAGATTATATGAGACATAGACAGAGGAGACATCCAGTAGCTCTCTCCCAGGATCGAGATGTCTGATAGCAGAGGACCTATTTAAGGTGAGAGGTAGAAAGTTCAAAGCAGAGATGTACACAGACTCTGGTAAGTGCCTGGAATTCACTGCCGGGGTGATGGTGGGAACAAATATGACAGAGGCATGTATAAGGCTCATGAATATGCTGAGAATGGAGGGGTAGGGACAATTTTAGGACAGAAGGGATGAGTTGAGTTAGGCATTTAATTACTACATTAATTACTCCAACATAACATTGTGCACCAAAGGGCCTGTTCCTGTTCCAGTCTCATCAAGGATGCCTGTCACTCTGGCCATTCCCTCTGTGCTATCTTCCTGGACAAGTTACAGGAGTTTGAAATCCCGGACCACCAGGCTCAAGAACAGCGTCTTCCCTACTGCTGTCAGACTCCTGAACCAGTCAGCTCTCTCACATCCCCTACCCGGAGGGGGTCCCACATTCTCGGTTGTTCTGCTATTGTCTCTGGATCATTTCTGTTTGCACTTGGTCAGGTGGCACTGCTGAACTTTCCACCAACCTGTTGTTTTCCGTTCCTCACTGTGTTTATGATAACCATGGACACTGTTCACTCTGTCACCTACATGCAAGGGCTACTTCCCTTTCACCATTGGGTTCTTGAACCAACCAGCACAACCCTAATTACCCGTCTGGTAACACAGACTACTTTGCATTAAAATTCACTTTTGTTCTATTTGTGACTTTTCCGGTAGAAATTTGTTACAATTCATGTTTAATTTCTGTTTTCCTTGTGGATGTTACCTATATGATACCAGGTACCTGAGATGCTCCTGTACGTTTGTCATTACACCTGTACAGACATGCACTTGTCCACAGGACAATAAACTCCACCGGCTTGGAATCTGAAATGGTTAATGTTGACCCACGGTGACATTTTGTTTTGAGCGCCAAGACCTGTTTCTGTGCAGTATCGCTCTATGACTTCATGTTTTCTAAAGCAGAGGGTTAAGTTCAGAGTATGGATGTGTACAATATACCTCATTCAGATTCAGTTTCATATAGGTGTTTACATAAATGGACAAAGATTGACAAACAATCAATGTGCAAAAGAACATAAACTGTGCAAATATAAAAATTACTAAGAACATAAGTTGAAAAGAATCTTTGAAAATGATGTTTTAGAATCAGTTCAGAGTAGTGCTGACTGAAGCTATGCAAGCCAGTTCAGGAGCCTGATGACATGCCAAATCTATGCAATTGCACTTCTGTACTGGCTCCAGCTGAGACTATCTGATATGTGAACATAAAGAATTTAAAGCTACTGACACTTTCCATCTCCTGGGGCAGCACAGTGTCCAAATGAAAATCAATGAGTCTTGGCAATAAAAATTTTTTATCCCTCACCTATGTCCCCATTCACATAGCTGCCTGCATTTTGCTAACTGTAAAACTTATATTCCTGCCTCTCTTGCACTCTTCACTGTCATTAGCATAAAACAGTTTGGAAATGTTTGTGTCCATAAAATGTCATAAGCTTTCTCCACATCAAAGAAAACTGCTACCACTGACTTTATTAATTTGGACCTTACAAATAACGGATTCCAAACTTAACACCGAGTCCATGGTCATTTTATCTTTACAAAATCCAGATTGATATACAGATAATTTTCCACAAATTATATGTTCCACAAAATAAAGTTTTGCAATAACCACTCATTCCATTATCTTACATACCTGTGAAATTAGTGAAATAGGTCTGTAATTGGAAGGATCTGATTGATCCTTACCAGGTTTCAATTCAATACAGGGATAACAACCAATAATTTCCAGAAAACAGGAAGTCGCCCTTCAACCCATATTGTGTTAAAGAATTCCAAAACCATAACAAGTTTTCACTCTGATAACCGTGGAAACACTATAACAAATGCCATCTTTCCCAGGTGATGTCTGACCAACATTTCAGACAATGTAAATTGAACATCCAAGCAGGAACTGGAACACTTCTCAGCAATATGAAGATCTCTTGCTCAAGCTGTTTCTGTATGACCTCTCTTCTTTACTTAAATTGGCCAAACCATGTACACTGACAAATGTTTTTGCTTATAATCCTGCTTTTTCAGAGTCAGTAACTGCAATCTTCTCCCCACAATACAAAACTGATAATGCATCAAGTTTTCTAACTACCCCCATTTTCTGTATCAGACCCCAAACTTCCCTGACCTGGATCTCTTTCCCAGTATTATCACAGTATGTTCCCCAATACATTCTCTTTGCCCTTCTCACTACTATTCTTACTATAGCTTCCCAGTCACACACTTCCCCACACAACCCACACTTTCCAATGTATCAGGTGTTAACCTATCACAAAGGTTATAAAAATTTATTATCTGTACTTTTCCCAAATTTCAACCACAATGGACTCATAGACAACTCCAATTTCCATTACACCATGTGCTAACCCATTTTTGAACGAAGGCAGCCACTCCTCCTCCAGTAACCAGTTTCCAATCACATCTTACATCAACATAACCTTGTAACTTAAAATTTCGACAAAGTTTCAACCAGGATTCCTGCTCACATTAGTTTTCTTTGGTAACTCACCAGATTTCTTCAATTCTTCACCATTAGGCAACAAACTTCTAGCATTCCATTGTAAGATTGCAAAAACCATTAATAAACTTCCTTTGATGTCTGAAAATTATTTGCTCCTTGTAAAGCATCATTAATAACTTGTCGAGTTAAGTATTTATCTCTAGATATTTTTTGCATTTTTTAATATAACTTACATTTGTTCTGTTCTACTTTTAGTTTGTGCTGTACAATTTACCAGATCTGCCATGAGATTAATGAATCCTTTGTTATACAATCATGCATGTTACACACTGACTTTAATCTATCCACATTCTTGACATTAATAGGCCCTATTGACTGTCTTCTGTACTTCCTGCAGAGCCTAGGTTTGTGATATGCCCATCTGCATCCACGCACACTGCATTTCCACGCTTTGTTATATACAGGAGACCCTGCATAAGCAGAGCTATTCTCGCAGGTGCTACATTTTAGCCTAACGCCTCTCCACAATTGCTGTGATCATGTTCTCCACCACATCTACCACACCGCTTATTGCCCCACACAGTTGCTATATGACCAAACTCCTGGCACCGAAAACACCTCCGAGGGGGCGGCACATAGACTCAAACTCATATTAACCCTATTTGGCAATTTTTTCCCCATCAAATTTAATCAACATCAATAACCTATCTGTTCTTACACAATCATGCAAACCTTTTAAACGCTCAACAGCCTCAAATTTTCCTAAATTATTTTTTAATTTGGTCCATGGATACGTCTGGAGGCATCTGGAGATTACTCCCCAAACCCACTATTGTTGAAAAGTAATTCCTTTGTGTTACTTTCCTCTCTCCCTCAGCGTTACTATCAATATAAAACACTGTCTCTTAAAGGTTTGGCATCCATAATAACTCCTAAAGCTGTTTAAAAATCCTTAACTAATCTAATCTGATTGCCATCAAAAACAGGTTCACAAATATCAACAATACCTCAAATACTTCCTCCTTTTATTTAAATCCTGTCTAATGGCTCCATCACTGGACGGTAAGGCAGTTCAATCTTCGATTTGCCATTTATGTTTCTGTTTCCCAGAACTCCCGTCACACAATACCGTCTCCCGTTTCCTGCCTCCGTCCTGTTTGTTACCTGCTCACCCCTTTACCTTCCTGCCTGAGGGCAACTCCGAACGGTAGGTTCTGTCCTCAGTGTTCCCCAGTTCATCCTCTGCTGCACTGACAAATGCACTGGTGGTGCTACTTGCCCCTGCGCTAGCCTCACAACTGTATCAAATCTGCCTCGAACTTCCACCCTGCCCTTAAAATTCACTTGATCTATTTCTGACACCTCGCTCCCCCGCTCTCTCCATCACGAGAGACTACTGATTCCCAGGATTATCTTGATGGTGCCCCTTCCCACCTTTCCCTCAAGGGGTGGAGTTTCGGAGGATGATGGCACCTTTGCTTGCATCTTCGGAAACAGCTCTTTCTCTATCTCTGTTATTCCCTTTCGGGTTCTTTTGAAGACCCTGACCTGGAGTTACACACCGACTTTGTTTCTTTGCGGGAATGGGACCCGCTGTCGGGGGTCTCACGACTAGACGCTATTCAACATACGAAGCACGTGGCCTATCTGTGGAACGCTCTGCCTCAGAAGGCAATGGAGGCCAATTCTCTGGATGCTTTCAAGAAGGAGGTAGATAGAGCTCTTAAAGTTGGCGGAGCCAAGGGATATGTGGAGAAGGCAGGAACGGGGTACTGATCGTAGATGATCAGCCATGATCACAGTGAATGGCGGTGCCAGCTTGAAGGGATGAATGGCCTACTCCTGCACCTATTGTCTATTGTCTAGAAGACTGGCACGCCTTCAAGGTGCCGGATTTTTGTGGCTCTGGAGGTGGGCAGATTCAAGGCCAGTGCCACTGCCTGACGTGTCATAGTCATAGTTGTAGTCCTAGTCATACTTTATTGATCCCGGAGGAAATTGGTTTTTCATTACAGTTGCACCATAAATAATAAATAGTAATAGAACCATAATAGTTAATAGTAATACGTAAATTATGCCAGTAAATTATGAAATAAGTCCAGGACCAGCCTGTTGGCTCAGGGTGTCTGACCCTCCACGGGAGGATTTGTAAAGTTTGATGGCCACAGGCAGGAATGACTTCCTATGACGCTCTGTGCTGCATCTCGGTGGAATGAGTCTCTGGCTGAATGTACTCCTGTGCCCACCCAGTACATTATGTAATGGATGGGAAACATTGACCAAGATGGCATGCAACTTGGACAGCATCCTCTTTTCAGACACCACCGTGAGAGAGCCCAGTTCCATCCCCACAACATCACTGGCCTTACGGATGAGTTTGTTGATTCTGTTGGTGTCTGTTAGCCTCAGCCTGCTGCCCCAGCACACAACAGCAAACATGATAACACTAGCCACCACAGACTCATAGAACATCCTCAGCATCGTCTGGCAGATGTTAAAGGACCTCAGTCTCCTCAGGAAATAGAGACGGCTCTGACCCTTCTTGTAGACAGCCTCAGTGTTCTTTGACCAGTCCAGTTTATTGTCAATTCGTATCCCCAGGTATTTGTAATCCTCCACCATGTCCACACTGACCCCCTGGATGGAAACAGGGGTCACCGGTACCTTAGCTCTCCTCAGGTCTACCACCAGCTCCTTAGTCTTTTTCACATTGAGCTGCAGATAATTCTGCTCACACCATGTGACAAAGTTTCCTACTGTAGCCCTGTACTCAGCCTCATCTCCCTTGCTGATGCATCCAACTATGGCAGAGTCATCTGAAAACTTCTGAAGATGACAAGACTCTGTACAGTAGTTGAAGTCTGAGGTATAAATGGTGAAGAGAAAGGGAGACAAGACAGTCCCCTGTGGAGCCCCAGTGCTGCTGATCACTCTGTTGGACACACAGTGTTGCAAGCACATGTACTGTGGTCTGCCAGTCAGGTAATCAAGAATCCATGACACCAGGGAAGCATCCACCTGCATTGCTGTCAGCTTCTCCCCCAGCAAAGCAGGGTGGATGGTGTTGAACGCATTGGAGAAGTCAAAAAACATGACCCTCACAGTGCTCGCTGGCTTGTCCAGGTGGGCGTAGGCACAGATCAGCAGGTAGACGATGGCATTCTCAACTCCTAGTTGGGGCTGGTAGGCGAACTGGAGGGGGTCTAAGTGTGGCCGGACCATAGGCTGGAGCAGCTCCAGAACAAGTCTCTTCAGGGTCTTCATGATGTGGAAGGTCAATGCCACCGGTCTGTAGTCATTGAGGCCGCTGGGGCTCGGCGTCTTCGGCACAGGGACGAGGCAGGACGTCTTCCACGGCACAGGAACCCTCCAGAGCCTCAGGCTCAGGTTGAATACATGGTGTACTCCACATAGCTGAAGGGCACAGGCTTTGAGCACCCTAGTACTGACATCATCTAGTCCTGCAGCCTTGCTTGGGTTGAGACGTTTCAGCTGTCTTTTCACCTGTTCAGCTGTGAAGCCCACCATGGTGGTTTTGTGTGGGGAAGGGGTATAGTCATGAGAGTAGGGTGGGGGACTGTGAGGAGGGGTAGGAGGGGTAGGAGGAGAGAGTGGAATATGTGGGAGTACATGGAAAATTGAAAGCGTTTTCAATCTAAAATAATGTTTTTATTTCTTGAGACATTGTAAGTGTTGCTTACTTCGATGTACTCATGTTAATTTTGGATACTAATAGTAAAAAGATTTGAAAAGAAAGGAAAATCGAAAGCAGTGAGCTGGGGGCTGGCTGTGTGCCCAGAGACCTGAGTTCTTTGGGCACAGAGCTCGGAAAAAGCGATGCAATGGACTTTTAACATCATAATTCAGTGAGTTGTTTGCTGTCTGCCCTCTTGCTGTGAAACAGAGACACTCCTTTTTCTCTTATTAGGGAGAGAGAGAGCCTGTGGTATGTCAGATTACCAGGTGAATGAGTCGTCTATGGGGTACTGCGGCTGTGTCTTTATTGAATCTTCGCTGCACGCTTGAGGGCTTGGTGGGGGACGCTGATGCTTTTTTGCAAGTGGGGGAGAGAGGGTCATTGCTTTGTTGTTACTTATGTGTGGGTGGGAGGAGCTGGGGGGGGCCTTTGGGGTTCTAACATTTAACTGTCATTCATTCTTTGGGGCGCTCCCCTGTTTTCGTGGATGTTTGTGAAGGAGAAGAACTTCAGGATGTATATTGTATACATTTCTCTGACATTAAATGTAGCTATTGAAACCTTTGAAAAATGCTATTTCTTTGTTCCTTCATATCCATCACATGTGTACCCAGGAATCGGCTTTCCTATCCAGCACATCAGAGATGTCCTTCTCCTTCAAAGAACGGGGTTTCCCTTCCTCCACTATTGACAATACCCTCACCCTCACCTCCTCCATTTCCCAAACACCTGGAGGCATCTTATTTTCCTGCCACCCTAACAGTGATAGAGTCCCTCTAGTCCTTCCATCCCACCCCCTGAGCCTCTGCAACCAACACATCCTCTTCCCCCTCCGGCACTTAACCCTGCAAGCTACACCTGCCCATTCACCTCCTCCCTCATCACCATTCAGGGTCCTAAATAGTCCTTCCAGGTGAGGCAACACTTCACCTGCGAACCTGCTGGGGTCGTGCTTTGTGACAGGTGCTCCCAATACAGGCTCCTTGATATTGAGGAGACCTGTTGTAAGTTGGGGGAACGCTTCATCGAGCATGTCCGCTCCATCCAAAAGCAGAACTTTGAGGTGGCAAAACATTTTAATTCTGACTCCCTTTCCCATTCTGACTCATCAGTCCATACCTCCCATACCAAGATGAGACCATGTTCAGGGTGGAGGAGCAAGTGTGTAATCTCCAACCTGATAGCATGAATATCAATTTCTCCTTCTAGTAAAAATATTTCCCCCTCTCCTTTTATTCTCCACTCTGGCATCTGACCTCTTCTCACCTGCTTTTCCCTCCTTTCCTTTCCACCCTCCTCTATCAGATTCCTTCATTTCCAGCCCTTTATCTTTCCTACCCACCCAGCTTCACCCATCACTATCTAATTATCATCCTTCCCCCTCCTCCACACCTTTTATTCTGCCATCTTCCACCTTCCTTTCCAGTCCTGATGAAGGGTCCGCCCAAAGTGTAAACAGTTTATTCATTTCCATAGCTGCTGCCTTACCTGTTGAGTTCCTCCAGCATTTTGTCTGTGTTGCTATTTTTTTTAGTTCCACTCTGGAACCCAATGCATTTTCTTCCTCCTTGTTAGCTGAGGAGTGACCCGTTTAAGGAGCATTTGCAGCCCTTCCACTGACTCAGGGGTGGCGCTAAGGTGGTGCTAGCTGGTGCTATAGCCCCAGCAGAAATTGCAATAACACCAGTGTAGCACCACCAAGAAATTTACTGAAATTTCACATACAAATTGCAGCTGCTTTGCTTTCTCTGTATAGTTTTGAATACAGCTTGTTTCTCCAGTTGATCTAGTGAAACAGCGCCCCCAATTACCATAGCACCCACGCAGCAATAAAGTTGTAAACTCTGTCAGATCCACTCTACGCTTCTGTTTATTCGTTTGTTGTCAATGTCTCGCCGTTGCTGTCCTCAGATCAGTTAAGCTGATCTAAGATCACTTAAGGTGGTGACGTCACTCACTCTCACTCACACGAGAGATTGATAGTATACATCCAGGCACAGATCCATGGTCTCACGAGACTAACGGATGCCCCCCCCACACACACACACACACACACACACGCCTTGTGCTTTTGCAAGCGAGCGTGGGCTTGGCACGTGCATTATTTTGGTGGCGTGAAGAATGGATCAATTTTTAGTGAGAAAACTACCTCAACCAGAGGAATCAGTGGTGTCTCAGCCTGAGCCGGTCTTAATTGAAGGTGACATGTAGAAAGGAGTCAGTGGGGATGAGGACGACAGCAGTTCATCGGAGGAGGAGAGGAACAAGAAATGGAGTGGGATTGGGAAGAGAAGGTGGATGAAGCCGCTCTTAGTGCGAGTGGGAATACTGTTAGCCAGCAGCCTGAGGAAGGACCCCGTTGGCCAGCATTGAAAAAGTACCCTTCGCTGCTCTCAACAAGTTTGGCAGTCAGCAAAGGGGTTTTATTAGTGGGTGGTTTGACTGGCTGGAATATTCGATCACGAAAGATATTACATTCTGCTTCGCATGCAGGCATTTCCTGCGTGGAGGACATGGGTTCCATTCTGAGTCTCCGGTTACCGCAACTGGCGGAAAGCGACAGCAGCTTTCAAAACCCACCGTGTCAGTGCGGCCCATAAGTTTGCGATGGAGGCGCGGGCCAAATTCAGATTGAGAAAACAAGACGGTGCAAGACTGGGAAATATGCTTGATAAAGGACATGCAAAGATTGTCCAAGAAAATGGTGAGTATATGAGAGCAGTGGTTGAGTCTCTGGCAAGGACAGACAGTGAACGACACAGTGGAATTTCTAGCTCCAATGAGACCCTACTGCGATGCATTTATAGATTTATACAAACTAATCTGTATATCACCGACTCTACCTGTGACATCTGTCTCATGCAAACGGAGTTTCTCTTGCCTCAGACGCCTCAAAAGCTACCTAAGAACAGCAGCGGCGATGCTCGGAACAGCAACTTGGCTCTGTTGGCCATAAACAACCGGAGGACCAGGCACTTGACATCCAGAAAATCATTGATCACAACAAAAGGCGGATTCTGCTTCTCTGAAAACATCAATGGTGAGTGCAGTTGATTTTTTAAAAAAATTTGGGCCAAGACTAATGCTGATTATTATTATTATTATTATTTTGTGGTGGATACCCCATAGTCCTTATGTTTCCTGCAAATCCTAAAATATTATGTTTACTGCTATTAAGCCTACCAGTTTTGTTTAGACTTCCAAGCAGTGATTCTGTTGATTTTTGTTTAAATTCAATAGCCGAATTAATTGAGGTATTGCATGGTCAGAGTACGCCTGGTAAAGCCTTGCATCTGTTGTTTGCCTTATTTGACTTTAATAACGGTGTATCTTTTGGCATTGCTGTCTATGTAATGCGAATAGCAGTGGGTTGGTGTGGTGAACACGCATTTGACACTGATTGCGGGATCGGTGCGTGATTCATGTTGTCCGCTGTTGCTCGGATGCTCTGTTTGTTTGTTTTGTTTATGCTCCGTGTAGCCCCGGTTGTCTCCGATGCCGTTGACACGGTAACAGTTCACTTCTATATTAGATCTATCAATTGCTGTTGCTTGTGGATCAACGGAGGCATTTATAGTCGGCACATAATGCTTGAAACTGACTTTTGAATGCCATGTGTCTGGCCCTGCAAATACATATTACCATAGCGTACATCCCTCAGCACCATCACTGAATCATTCAGCCCCACTGTAGCACCAGCAAGAAAAAATCTCTGGCGCCGCCACTGCACTGACTGCCGTTTGGTGCTACGACGCTGGTCGAACATGAATCCAGCAGTCGGTCCCTTTTGCTCTCTGGGTCACCACTAACTGGCTTGCGACTGGTGATGCAGGAATAGCGGTGCAGTGAAGGCCTGTGTGTACACTGCAGGTAATGATTTGTAACTTGATGGGTTTATTGACTGTTTATCATTTGTCTATTGTTTATTTTCTGTAAATGAGGTAATTAACTTACCGGTAGCGAGTGTCTTCTGCCCCGTTCACCGAACCTGATTTCACACAATTGGCGCTGCGAGCAGAATGGACAGGAGAGCATGAAAGGGACAAGAGAAGGTCTTGGTGACAATAAGACCTGAAAGCAGCGAGGAAGCCGTAAAATCGTGACAGGTGCTGTTTAAATGCAAGTTTGTAAACAGTTTGCAGAACAGAAATTGCTCAGAAGCCCAGAGCACATGCATCCAACGTCAGAAGGGACGCAATCAATCATACATTTCGGTGGCGGTTTGGAGCTGAGCACTGAGCTGTGGGGTTCGTCAAACAGGAGTTCCCAGAATGGGCTCCGCAGTCACCACGGTGAGGTTAAGTCTGTCCCCACCACTCACCAGCTGCCCTGTGATTTTCCATCCTGAGGCACCACTGGTGGCCTAAATTGCATGCAGTGGCACGTGTGTGGAGTTGCTAGAGCGCCTGGAATTGTGGGTAAGGAGGCGGCCATTGAAGGCACAAGGCATCCGGTGCTCAGGCAGATGAATTGGGAACTGGTGGTGAGCCCTCCATACCCAAATCTGGGCATACAGCGCCTGGAGCTGGAACTCAGACAGAATAAAGAAACTGAATTACACTCCTAATAAAAAATACTAAACCTCTGATCCAGATTTTTAATCTGGATAAAATCAAGGGAGAGGAATACAGAAATAATGCAGCTTTAGTGTATATTGTTCGTATGCAGTTGGGTATAAGAATCTTTTTAAGTGCAGTAGGGCCTCCTCCGTGACCAAAAAGGACTTTTTTTGTGTGGAGCTAAAGGAGATGGGTGTGTTCCTCATTTGGGTGGCAAGGTTGCTTAGTGTTTAGCAAAACGCTTTACAATACCAGCAATCTGGGTTCAGTTTCTGCTGCTGTCTGTAAGGAGTGTGTACGTTCTCCCTGTGATTGTGTGGGTTTCCTCCGGGTGTTCTGGTTTTCTCCACGGTCCAAAGGTGTTGGTAAGTTAATTGGTCATTGTAAATTGTCACCTGATTAGGCTAGGGTTAAATAGGTAAGTTGCTGGGCAGCATGACTTGAAGAGCTTCCATTCTGTATCCCAATAAATAAATGTTTAAAAACCAATTGAAAGATATGTTCCTGTTAGAAGGAAGAATGGGGATGCAAAGACAAGAGAAACTTGTATGTCTAGAGAGATGATGAATTTAGTCAAGAATAAAAAGGAAAAACATAGCTTCAAACGTTGGTCACCACCTTCCCTGTGACTCTTCACTCTGAGCCAGCAGCAGCTGAAATTAGGAATTAGCAGGTTATTTATTGAGTTGTGTTGGGTGCATGGCCAAGTGGTTAAGGCGTTCGTCTAGTGATCTGAAGGTTGCTAGTTCGAGCCTCAGCTGTGGCAGCGTGTTTGTGTCCTTGAGCAAGGCACTTAACCACACATTGCTCTAGTGTCTGTGCGAGGAGTGGCCTCCCACACAGTAAGACACGAAAATGCCCGACGTAGGCCTCTCATGGTCTGAGTCGACGGTCCCTCCTTATTGAATATAGCAATTTAGCACTTCCAGCACAACAACCTGCACTGCCCAGACAATCACACCCATGTAACCCTAACCTCATCACACAACCATAAGTCATAGGAGCAGAATTAGCCCATTCAGCCCATTGCGTCTGTTGCTGATCCCAGATCCCACTCAACCCCTTACACCTGCCTTCTCGCCATATCCTTTGATACCCTGACCGATCAAGAAATAATCAACTTCCTCTTTAAATATGCCAATGGATTTGGCCTCCACCGCAGTCTGTGGCTGAGCATTCCACAGATTCACTACGGTCTGGCTAAAAAAAAACCCTCCTTAGCTCTGTTCTAAAAGGTCGCCCCTAAATTTTGAGGCTGTGCCCTCTAGTTTTGGATAGCCCCACTGCAGGAAACATCCTCTCCACATCCACCCTATCCAGTCCTTTCAACATTCAGTAGATTTCAATGAGATCCCCACAGATTCTTCTAAATTCCGGTGAGTACAGGCCGAAAGCTGCCATATGCTCCTCATCTGCTCAACAGTAGCCAGGCTACTGTTCGAGGCCCTGTTTATAACTCCCATCAGAGTTTGTTTTTACCCTTGAAGATTCTTAACTCTACCCACAAGGTTTCTACATCTTCTGATTCTATGTCATTTCCTTCAAGGGATTTGATTTCACTTTTTTTGGCAGCCACCACACTCCCCTGTACAAGGTGAATCCTTGGATGCTAGGCTCCTGACCATGATCTTCTTTCAGCCACTCAGTGATGCCCACAACATCCCACCTGCCAATCTCTAACTGCACTATGAGATCAGCTACCTTATTCTGTATACTCATGCATTCCAATATAGCACCTTCAGTACTGTATTTTTGATCTTTGCCCCCCGTCAGAATCAAAATCAGGTTTAATATCACTGGCTTATGTCATGAAATTTGTTAACATAGCAGCAGCAGTACAATTCAACACGTAATATAGAAAAAAAGTAAATCAATTACGGTAAGTATATATACTAAATAAGTGTATTAAATAGACAAAATTTAAAATAGTGCAAAATTGGAAAATGATATAAAAGAGGAGGTGGTCCTACTGACTGCAGTTTTGTCCTATCATCTGCCTGTCCTTCCTCATAGTCTCACTGCACACTGTATACCAACTGCCCCATCCTCAGCCCTATCACTCCAATTCCTATCCCATTGCCAACTTAGATGAACAGCCTCTGGCAGACCTGCCTGCAAGGATATGGATCGCCTCAGGTTCAGGCGTACCATGTCCTTTTCCTGCAGGTCTTACCTTTCTCCAGCAGAGATCTCAGTGATCCGGAAATCCAGAAATCTGCCCATGCACCACTTCGTCAGCCACTCATTCATCTGTACTATCATCCTATTTTTGCCATTACTAGCACGTGGTACTGGGGATGATACAGAAATCATTACCACGCAAGTCTTGCTCATCAGACACTTCCCTAAATCCCTACACCGATTGGGCAGAACCTCTATACCTCCTTTTTGCCTCTGTCCTTGATGCCAATGTGTATCATGACCTCTAGATGCTCACTCTTCCTCCTGAGAATCTTCTGCAGCCACCAGAGACATCCTGAACCCTCCCACCTCGGGGCGCAACCAAGCAGCTTGGCTTCTCTTCTGTGGCCACAGAATCTGCAGTCGATCCCCCTAACAAATGAGTCTCCTATCACTATCACTCTGCCTGACTTTACCCTTCCCTGCGAGCGTCAGGGTCGACCTCAGTACGATAGGAAACACACGCCGTAACTAAGGGACAATTGCTTTACTGATTTCAAAGTGTCAGCTTGTTGTTCCTATTGACTTTCAGCATCTCTGTTGTCAATGACAATTGATTCTGCAAGTGAAGAATTCAAGCATATACAATTTACTAAATGGTGAATATCCATAATTGATAAGCCAACCTGCAAATTCCTGTTCAGACTTCAGAACAGTGTGGGTGACAGGAGCCCTGCTGTTCTCCTTGTGCACAAGTAAAATCAAAATGTTGTTTGAATTGTAAGAGTGCATGTGTTCTAGGCACAGTTATTTTATTTTATAATCATTGACAATAGATGATGCCATCTTGAGGCACTGCCTCTTCAAAGTGTCCTTGCTCAGGCCAGCGGGGTCCACACTAGGAACGGCCTGGAGCCTCTCCTTCTGTCAGTGTCTCTGCTCCACACCAGCCTCCTCACAGCTCACCCTGCTGGAATATCCTCCTGTCTCTCTCTTCCCTCCGTGTTCACTGAGCTTCCACTTCCCAGAGTGGCCACTCTCTCAGGTAAGAACATAGAACGTAGAATAGTACAGTGCAGCACAGGCCCTTTGGCCCACAATGTTGTGCTGACCCTTAAAACCCCCCTCCCACATAACTCGCCACCTTAAATTCCTCCATATACCTGTCTAGTAGTCTCTTAAATTTCACTAGTGTATCTGCCTCCACCACTGACTCAGGCAGTGCATTCCACGCACCAACTACTCTCTGAGTAAAAAACCTTCCTCTAATATCCCCCTTGAACTTCCCACTCCTTACCTTAAAGCCATGTCCTCTTGTATTGAGCAGTGGTGCCCTGGGGACGAGGCGCTGGCCGTCCGCTCTATCTATTCCTCTTAATATCTTGTACACCTCTATCATATCCCCTCTCATCCTCCTTCTCTCCAAAGAGTAAAGCCCTAGCTCCCTTAATCTCTGATCATAATGCATACTCTCTAAACCAGGCAACATTCTGGTAAATCTCCTCTGTGTCCTTTCCAATGCTTCCACATCCTTCCTGTAGTGAGGCGACCAGAACTGGACACAGTACTCCAAGTGTGGCCTAACCAGAGTTTTATAGAGTTGCATCATTACCTCGCGACTCTTAAACTCTATCCCTCGACTTATGGAGGCTAACACCCCATAAGCTTTCTTAACTACCCTAGAGGTTCCTCCTGAATTCCCCACTGAGCTACAACAATCTGATAGATTGGAAAAGAGCCTTGTCCAAACGCTTCACACAGATCTCCAGGCCAGGAGAGAAACTGACAGGTTTTAACGCTCAGCTCCTTTCAACATTTGAAGACTGATCACAGTGATCGAGAAAGGTTGTGTTCACACACCAGTGGGTCACTGCAATACAAGAAGATGAAACAGGGAGAAATCTCCTCAGGTTGGTGTGAGTCTGAGAGCAGGGAGAGGACCCATTGCTGAGGATGTCCCAGTGTGGCTCCGGCTGGGACGATTGTCCTGTCTCTGACTGTACATTCTCTGTATTACTGAATGGAACAGGAGCAGAAACCAGATAGGGACCAGCACAGACCAGGAATGACAGCAGGGAGAGGGAATCTGCCCAGGATCAGGGATGTGGGATGTGTATAGGAGATTGGCCCATCTGAGATTAGATTGTGTTACATGCTCAAGGAGATCTATTTTTTTGTGAGAATGATGTAATGGTCTTTTGGAGGTCACCTGACGTGATTTTCCCACCGATGTGAGGTCACGTGATGACATGTGCCCCCGTGACTATATAAGGGTCGACCCAGGTGACACAGTTAGTTTTTGAGTTTGTAGATTTCCAGGTAAAACGTGCTGTGCCTCTGTTTCTGTTGCGTTTGTTTTTGTGACACAGTTTCATTTTTAAAACGGAGGGTGCGTTCTCTTATAAGATATAGTATTTTATTGGACTGGGAATTTGTGGCTGGATGTGCCAATTTGCTCAATTCTGACAGTTTTGAAGGGAGAGTGAAGAATTCATCGAAGTGAAGGATCGCGAGGAGTCGGTATCATTTGGCAGTTTAATAAAGAATCGACCTTATTGAGTCTTCGTTGGAGAGAACCTGCATCGAGATAACTCTTGCAAAAAGGCAATGAGTTCATGCAAAAAGGTGCTCTCTCTCTCTAAAGGAATTTAAGGTCAGTTGACTTAAACTGTTCATTTTCAGCATCGGGAATCCTGTGGACAGAACCAGCAGTAAAGGTGCGTCGGTGAAGAAATCCTTCTCCAGAGAAGTCTCTCCCAATTGAATGTGTAAAACTGTTGGACTTTCGAAGTTATCGCTTTAAGAACTGTATCTGACTGTATCACTATAAGAACTGTTTTTGCATTTAACGCTTTAAGAACCAGAGCCGAGTGGAGTTGGTGAACGGCTGCGTACCTGTTTAACCTCCGGTTAAAGTTTTCCTTTGTTTTTTTTTCCCTTATCGTTTATACGTGTTTAATAAATGTTTGGTTGTTTTTATAAAACCTGTCTCGATTAATATTCATTGTTGCCGGTTATGTAACATAATTTTTGGGGGCTTGTGGGATATGTTCCGATTTTGAGTTTAAGTGCTGGTAATTGCCATTTTTGATGTGGTAAAAGGGAATACCCGATTTTTTTTTTGTGGTTTGATTGGTGTGTGTTTTGTATTCGGCAACAATGGATATTGACGGGTTTTTGAAGACGCCTGACTCGGGATTTTTAGAGACTGCGAGAAAACCTGTGGTATTGGAGATTGCTAAGAAGTTGGATATTAAAGGAATTACGAGAAATTCTACCAAGGCTTTCATACAAAGGAAAATTGCTGAACATTATATTAATTTGGAATATTTTGAGGAGGAGGTATTAGAGAAGTTTCCAATGAGTAATCTGGAAATGCAGTTGCATCATGAACAGTTAAAGTTTGAAAGACTTAAAGTGGAAATGAAAGAAAGAGAAGCTGAAAACCAGAGGAAATTTGAGCTGGAGATGGAGAAAATAAGGTCTGGGAATCAGTCTTCTGGTTCTACAAAACAATTTATTGCTAGTCGCAAGGTTGTTTTGGCTCCTCCATTTAATGAAGCTGATGTGGACACATATTTCCAACATTTCCAAACAGTTGCTCTGAGTTTAAAGTGGCCAAAAGAGAGATGGCCAGTGATGTTACAAAGTGTAATTAAAGGCAAGGCACAACAAGTTTATACAGCTTTAAATACTCAGCAAGCACTGGATTATCATATTGTTAAAGAGAATATATTAAAAGCATATGAGATGGTTCAGGAAGCGTATAGAGAAAGATTTAGAAGTTTAAAGAAATCAGTGGAAAAAACTTATGTGGAATTTGCCTAGGAGAAATCTGTGTGTTTTGAGAGATGGGTTTCCTCTAAAAATGTGAATGGGGAGTATAATAAATTGAAAGAGCTGATTTTGCAGGAGGAATTTAAAAGAAGCATTCCTGTTGAAGTGAGAACATACTTAAATGAATGGGACACTGCTACATTGCAGGAGATTGCTAAGTTGGCTGATGAGTATGTTTTAATTCACAAGAATACATTTTCTCCAGGTAAAACTTTTAAAAAGAAAACTAGCACAGAGAGTCAAGGTAAATCAGACATTAAATCTGAAGCTGTTGAGAAAAGTAAGGATGAAGGGAGACCTGTGAAGGAAAGACATTTTGGTATTATTTGTAATTATTGTAAGAAACCTGGACATGTAGTGGCTAATTGCTTCCGATTGAAACAGAAAGAGAAAGAAGTGGCCCCAGATGCTTGTGTGCAGCATATGGAAAAACCTGTAAAGCTACAGGGTTTAGAAAATATTAATGAAGATGTGTCAGAGTCTGACCAAGTTAAGAAGGGATATGAGGCTTTTATAACAGAAGGATTTGTATCCTTGAAAGAAGGATCCAATGCAGTACCGATAAGGATACTTAGAGATACTGGAGCTTCACAATCACCAATATTAGACAGTGTGCTAAGGTTTAGTGATGAGTCTGACACTGGTGAGGTAAACTATATGAGGAGTAGGGAGTGCCCTTATGCCAGTACATTTACATAGAGTAAATTTAAGGTCAGGATTAGTTACAGGGGTTGTTAAAGTAGGACTACAATCCAGTTTACCTGTGAATGATGTTTCTCTTTAGTTAGGGAATGATTTAGCAGGTGAACAAGTTTTTCCAGAAGTGCATTTGACAATAAATTCAAATTCTGAGGAACCACGGAGGGATTCTAACACAGATTCTTCCTGTGTTGTAACAAGAGCTATGGATAAAAAGACTGATGTAAAGGATGTGGTTGTTACCCATGACAGTTCAAATCAAGATTTGAATTTTGAGGATGTATCAGAAACACTCTTACCTACCTTATTTGATCAGGATTTTGATGGTAAGTCTGATCAGGAAGATTTGTCTTTATCTCGGAAGGAGATGATAGCAGAGCAGGGTAGGGATCCTGAGATAGTTAAATTAAAAGAACAAGCTCTTTCAGATAGTGAAATTGAAAAAGTACCAGTTGGATATTATTTTGAAAAGGGGGTATTAATGAGAAAGTGGAGATCGCCTACAATTCCTGCTAGTGAAGAATGGGAAGTTAATCATCAGGTTGTTGTTCCTAAAATTTACCGGAATGAGATTTTAACTGTGGCTCATAGTATTCCTTTGGGTGGTCATTTAGGGGTAAAGAAAACTATGAACAAAGTTTCTAAACATTTTTATTGGCCTAGTTTAAGACAAGATGTGGCGACATTTTGTAGAACGTGTCATACATGTCAAATTGTGGGTAAACCTAATCAGGTTACTCCGGTGGCTCCACTGCAACCAATTCCAGTATTTGGTGAGCCGTTTTCAAAAACCATTGTAGACTGTGTAGGTCCTTTGCCAAAAACTAAAACTGGACATCAATATTTATTAACTATCATGTGCACAGCATCTAGGTTTCCAGAGGCAGTACCTCTTAGGAATATAACAGCCAAAACTGTGACAAAAGTTCTTATAAAATTCTTCACTTATTTTGGGCTGCCTAAGGAAATACAATCAGATCAAGGTAGTAATTTTATGTCTGGGTTGTTTCAACAGATAGTTTATAAACTGGGAGCAAAGCAGATTATTTCCTCAGCCTATCATCCAGAATCACAAGGAGCCTTGGAGAGATTTCATTCTACACTAAGAACTATGATTAGGACATATTGTGTGGAAAATGAAAAGGACTGGGATGAAGGTACACATTTACTACTTTTTGCAGTAAGGGAGGCAGTACAGGATTCATTAGGTTTTAGTCCTTTTGAACTTGTGTTTGGACATAGAGCTCGAGGACCTTTGGCTTTGTTGAAGGAACAGTGGGTTAATAAAGAAGTACACACTAGTTTGTTAGATTATGTTTTGAAATTTAAAGAGAGACTGTACAAAGCTTGTAGTTTGGCCAAGGAAAATTTGAAGTTAGCTCAAGAGAAGATGAAGACGTGGTATGATAAGGAAGCTAGGATGAGGTCATTTAAGCCTGGAGATAAGGTGCTGGTTCTCTTCCCAGTGCAAACAAACTCATTACAAGCAAGATTCCATGGTCCTTATGAGATTAAATCTAAAGTAAATGAGGTAGATTATGTGGTAAAAATCCCAGATGGGAGAAAGACAACACAGTTGTGACATATAAATATGATAAAACCGTATTATGAGAGAGAAGTTGCCACTGTGACTGTTAAGGAAAAGGGTTAAGGAAATTAAACTCCAATTTAATAATCCAGTTTAATGTTGCAGGAGTACAATATTTTGATCACTCATATCAAGGGTAAAGACAATGTGATCGCTGACTGTCTAGATGTTAAATGTACAACGAAAATTTGTTTTTTTTTGGAGTGGTATTTTATCTTTTGTAACACTCCTACTGTACATTAGTTTGTAAAGGGCTGAAAGTTAAGATTGTATATATTGTGTATTTTGTAAATTTTATACCTTTGTATTTTTCTGTATAAATTGTTAAGATTTTTGTTCTTCAAGAGGCCAAACATTTTTTTGGGAGGGAGGTGTTACATGCTCAAGGAGATCGTTTTTTGGAGGTCACCTGATGTGACTTTCCCGCCGATGTGAGGTCACGTGATGACATGTGCCCCGTGACTATATAAGGGTCGACCCAGGTGACGTAGTTAGTTTTTTGAGTTTGCAGATTTCCAGGTAGAATGTGCTGTGCCTCCGTTTCTGTTGCATGTTTGCTTTTGTGACACAGTTTCATTTTTAAAATGGAGGGTGCGTTCTCTTATAAGATATAGTATATTATTGGACTGGAAATTTACAGCTAGATGTGCCAATTTGCTCAATTTCAACAGTTTTGAATGGAGAGTGAAGAATTCATCGAAGTGAAGGATCGAGAGAAGTCGGTATCATTTGGCAGTTTAATAAAGAATTGACCTTATTGAGTCTTCGTTGGAGAGAACCTGCATCGAGATAACTCTTGCAAAAGGGCAATGAGTTCATGCAAAAAGGTGCTCTCTCTCTCTAAAGGAATTTAAGATCAATCAATTTAAACTGTTTATTTTCGGCATCGGGAATCCTGTGGACAGAACCAGCAGTAAAGGTGCATCTGTGAAGAAATTCTTCTCCAGAGAAGTCTCTCCCAATTGAATGTGTAAAACTGTTGGACTTTTGAAGTTATCGCTTTAAGAACTATATCTGAGTGTACCGCTTTAAGAACTGTTTTCGCATTTAACACTTTAAGAACCAGAGCCGAGTGGAGTTGGTGAACAGCTATGTACCTGTTTAACCTCTGGTTAAAGTTTTCCCTTTTTTTTCCCTTATCGTTCATACGTGTTTAATAAATGTTTGGTTGTTTTTATAAAACCTGTCTCGATTAATATTCATTGTTGCCTGTTACGTAACAATTGTATTCACCAGTGTTCTGCATCTGTGAGGAGGACTTGGTGAGTGTGTACACAAGGGACTGTATCAGATGGGAGCTGGGCACAGCTCACCCGTACGCTATTACTATAACCACTCCACTGGCTCGGCAGAGGATGTTCCTCTTCCAGCAGTTGGTAAAATTCCATCTTCCCCAGAACATTCTGGTGCAATTCCACACCGGCGTCATAAAGTGGACTTCAATGAATTGGGTCACATTGGGACCAGTACATTTTGGCCCAAATTAGTGCCACCCCAAGTAGCCGAAGTTTCATGAAACTAGTTTGGAAGGTCTAACAAAGACGAACTGCCATTTAATTGAGTAACAAATTATTAATATGAATGAAATACAGAACAAATTAGAACACTACCAATACCACTGAAATGTTATAAAATTGTGCATTAGTTCCTTAAGGCTATCAACATTGGAATTCACCCAGTGTACGCTGCTGTGTTCTTCTGATTGACTGTAAAAGAACAAAATCAGCGCAGACACCTAGTGCAGATAATAGACTGCCTTTATACAATGCCTTTGACAATTATATCCTCCAAATCTTCATTTTCATTGTAACATTCAAGATTATTGTCCATACATTCAAATTCTTTGCAGTGAAGTAGTGATATTGATTCATTTTCACTCCTGGCCATATCCGGCATCTTCAAAGCTTAAGAATTTAAACCAGAGTGAGCAAAACAATTTTCAACTGTCTTACTGCTTATTTCTCGCTAACCATCAGTGACAAAAATCACTGTTTTTGAACACAAGCACACACAAATGACACTATTTCAATAGTGGTCTTTCTAACCACGGTGCTATTCTGCAACAGTAGTGGTGGCATCTGTTAGTCTCGTGAGACCATGGATCTGCGCCTGGAAAGTCTTGCTGCAGTCTGTGTTAGAGCAGTGTCTAGAGGCCCACACGGGAGTGACAGTCGCGGCTGCATCGACTGCACTTGAGGGCGCTGGCCTCCAGTGCTGTCTTGGTGCTGTTTTTTTGACGAGTGCGCTTTTCTTCAGCTGCAAGCCTCATCTTCTCTTCTCCTCTTTTTAGACCTCTGCATAGTTCCAGCCTCCAGTGAGAGCGATCGCTTGCGATGTCCTCCCACCTCTCAACGTTCATTTTCAGTGACTTCATGTCTCTCTTGCAAACGTCTTTGAAATGAAGATGGGGCCGCCCTTGTGCTCTCTTGCTGGAGGCCAGTTCTCCGTACAGCAGGTCTTTCGGGATCCTTCCTTCTGACATGCGGTGTACGTGGCCCAGCCAGCGGAGATGGCGTTGCTGGAGCAGGGTGAAGAAGCTGGGTATCTGGGCGTGGACCAGGACCTCATTGTTGGTGACTCCGTCAGTCCACGTGATGTCCAGGATGCATCTCAGGCTGCGAAGGTAGAAGGTGTTGAGACGCCGCTCTTGTCTGGAGTAGGTCTCCAGGTCTCGCTGCCGTAAAGCAGTGTGCTGAGGACGCAGGCCCTGTAGACTGCAATTTTGGTGTGCGTCGTCAGCTTCCTGTTCTCCCAGACTCTCTTTGTTAGCCTGGCGAATGTTGAAGCTGCTCGTCCGATCCGTCTGTTGATCTCGGGGTCTAGGGAGAGGCTATCTGTGATGGTGGAGCCAAGGTATGTAAACTCGTGAACTACCTCCAGCTTGTAGTTGTTGATGGTAATGGCAGGGGGGTGCTCAACGCCTTGGCCCAACACGTTGGTTTTCTTCAGGCTGATGGTCAAGCTGAAGCCCTGGCCGGCTCTTGAGAAGCTGTCCATGAGGCGTTGCAGTTGCTCTTCAGAGTATGTTGCCAGTGCCGCATTGTCTGCAAACAACATGTCCCTGATGAGTACTTCACGAACCTTGGTTTTTGCCCTCAGCCGGGACAGACTGAACAGCCTCCTGTCCGATCTGGTGTGGAGGTAGACACCATCAGCTGATGTTCCAAAGGCGTGCTTCAGCATGACTGCGAAGAAGATGCCGAACAGGGTGGGGGCAAGCACACAGCCCTGCTTCACACCGCTGCGGATGTTGAAGGCCTCCGAAGAAGAGCCATCGAACTGAACGACACCCTTCATGTCTGTGTGGAATGACTGATCTATCCTGAGGAGCCTCGGGGGACAACCAATCCTGGCGAGGATTTTGAACAGCCTGTCTCTGCTCACAAGGTCGAAGGCCTTCGTAAGGTCAATGAAAGCGACGTAGAGTGGTTGTCTTTGCTCTCTGCATTTCTCTTGTAGCTGTCGAAGGGAGAAGATCATGTCGATTGTGGAGCGTTCTGACCTGAAACCACACTGAGACTCGGGATATATCCTTTCAGCTATTTTCTGCAGTCTGTTCAGGACCATGCGGGCAACGTCCTTCCCAACGATGCTCAGCAAGGAGATTCCCCTGTAACTGTTACAGTCGCTTCTGTCCCCTTTGTTCTTACATACGGTGACAATGTTGCAGTCTCTCATGTCTTGTGGCACTGCTCCCTCTATCCAGCACTGGCACAGTAGTTGGTGCAGCTGGTTTAGCAGGACGCCCTTTGTGCTTCAGCAACAGTATCCTGCCCCAATTGAGCTGCCTCGTTTCCCAAATAAACAAAGAGAATTCCAGCTATTTTCTCAATTTGTTTTTGTTCTTTAAGAGTTGTCCCAAATAAACAGCTACTCCGATAAACCAATAGCCCAATAAAGTGGAATCCACTGTATATCCACTTTTTTACTGTGCCCATGGCCTGTTCTTCATCTAGTTATGGTATTGTTGCACTGTTGTAACTATATGTTATAATTATGTGGTTTTTGTCAGTTTTTCAGTCTTGGTCTGTCCTGTGTTTTTGTGATATCACACTGGAGGAATATTGTATCATTTCTTAATGCATGCATTACTAAATGACAATAAAAGAGGACTGTGTGTCCTCATAATCTAATATCCAATGACTTGGTTTAATTCAGACAAAACACCTTCACCCGCAGAGTGGGGACAGTGTGGAAACTGTCACCACAGGGAAGGGCTAAGATACTTTATACTTTATTATCGCCAAACAATTGATACCAGAACGTACAATCATCACAGCGGTATTTGATTCTGCGCTTCACACTCCCTGGATTACAGATATTAAATATTAAAAATAGTAAAAATTAGTAAATATTAGAAATTTAAATTATAAATCATGAATTGAAAATAGAAAAATGAGAAGTAAGGTAGTGTAAAAAAAACCGAGAGGCAGATCTGGATATTTGGAGGGTACGGCCCAGATCCGGGTCAGGATCCGTTCAGCAGTCTTATCACAGTTGGAAAGAAGCTGTTCCCAAATCTGGCCGTATGAGTCTTCAAGCTCCTGAGCCTTCTCCCGGAGGGAAGAGGGACGAAAAGTGTGTTGGCTGGGTGAGTTATGTCCTTGATTATCCTGCAGGGATAATCAGCAGGGATGGATTTAACATGAATCTGAGTGAACATGGAGAGGACAGAGAGACATGAGAATATTCCTACATGGTGAGAGGGGATGGACAGTTGTGGAACAGAAACACTGGCAGGGACCAGCTGGGCTGAACGATGTGGAGACACTGAGAGTCTGAAACAGTGTGTGTGTGTGTGTTAAAGAGAATAGGTCCAGAATACTGGGGCCTGGTCACAGCAGCAGAACAAACCCCAGTCGTGCCCAGTGACCAGGGTCCAGTCCTGGATGTGACGAGCAACACCAGTAGCTGCAGAATCCAACACCCACAACCACTCACTGTTGTCTCTGCATTGCCAGAATTAAATAGACACAAATAACATAGAACACTACAGCAGTACAGTTCTTTCAGTCTCAGATGCTGTGCCCATTTTTACCCTACTCTGAGATCAATCTAACCCTTCCCTTACACAAAGCCCCCTTTCATCCATGTGCCTCTTAAATGATCCTAATGTATCTGCCCCCACCACCACCACCACTGGGAGTGTGTTCCACACACCCACCATTCTGTGAAAAAAAAACAAATGTACCTCTAACATCCCTATACATTCCTCCACTCACCTTAAAATTATGCCCTCTCGTATTAGCCATTTCTACCCAGGGAAACGGGCACTGGCTAACCTCTCTATCAATGACTTGTATCACCTTGTACTCCTCTATCAAGTCACCCCTCATCCCTCTTCACTCCAAAATGAAAAACGCGAGCTCTCTCAACTTATCCTCATACGACATGCTCTCTGATCCAGGCAGCATCCTGGCAAATCATAAGAGAGAAAGTTTTGAGAGACTGATTTTCTGTTTCTATTCAAAAGTAATATCTGTGCAACCCTGGGGGTGGGGATTAATAGAAAAGATCATGGGATTTTTCGGTCATTCGGAACACAAGTGCTTTGTACACAAATCCACTTGGTTTCATGATATCTATGAATTTTCTCACTTGTTCCAAAATCCCTGAATCAGACTCCAACCACAGAACTTGCTGATACTCAGATTGGCACCAAGGTGGGGATATGGGTTCTCACGTACAGTCATTGGCCACTTTATTAGATACCTCCAGGGCCATTTCTGTCACATAATTATGCGGAAAGACTAATTTGCTCCTTTATCAAATAGACTAGATTACTGCAATGCAATTCTTACTGGCCTTCCAAAGCAATCTGTTGACAAACTTCAACTCATTCAGAACACATGCTAGACTTTTACTGGCTTCCTGTATGTTTTACAGTTGATTTTAAAGTTCTCATACAAGCTCTCATTGTCTGTGACTGGAGAACATCATAATCACTTTTGTTTCATGATCTTGCTGAGCTCTCAGGTCTTCTTCCATCGGTATCTTAAAAGTAAACAATCTCCCTCAAAAGCCAATTGTCAGGTCGTTTTTTTTAAAAACTACTCTCCTGAACTTTGACAACAGGAATTCCGCAGATGCTGGAAATTCAAGCAACACACATCAAAGTTGCTGGTAAACGCAGCAGGCCAGGCAGCATCTGTAGGAAGAGGTGCAGTCGACGTTTCAGGCCGAGACCCTTCGTCAGGACTAAAAAAGGACTAAAAAGGTCTCGGCCTGAAACGTCGACTGCACCTCTTCCTACAGATGCTGCCTGGCCTGCTGCGTTCACCAGCAACTTTGATGTGTGTCTCCTGAACTTTGAAACTGGATATCTAGAACTATAATGCTTACAGTCTCAGCTGACACTTCCAAACAACAGTTAACCTTGCTTTTACCTAAAACCACTTTGTCTTTTATTGTTATGTTTGCACTTTATCCCATTGTAAAGCACTTAGAACTAGCTTTTGTATGAAAAGTACTCTATAAATTTGTTATTATTATATTACTCGTATGCCCTCTCATTAATGGAAATATCAAATCACCCAGTCACGTGTAAGTAACTTAAAGCATTAAAGCACGTAGACATGGTCGAGAGTGATGTTCAGACCAATCATCAGAATGGGGAAGAAGTGTGAATTAAGCGACATTGACCATGGAATGATCGCTGTTTGCAGAATAGGTGGTTTGAGTATCTCAGGAACATCATGCACAACATTCTCTAGAGTTTACAAAGTTTTTCTTTTTCAATATTTTTATTGATATTATATAAATTGCATGAATACAAATACAGAATTCATAAGGATACAAGTAAATAATATGAATTACATTACATTTAAATCACAGTAATATGATCACAGTATCCCATATTCCAAATCAATCATGTAGAAAAAAGACTGAATTATGAAATAAAATAAAATAATTGTATTTTATTTTTTAAAAATCTACCCCCACTACCAAAATGAGCTGGTTGGTTAAAAAAAAGAAAAAAACCTTACCATATGATATTATAATAATAATGGCTCAGATCCATACTTTAATAACAGTTCAAAGATTATGAAAGTAATTCTCACAAAGTTTTTAAAAGCTTCCAGTGAGTGGCAGTGTTGTAGGTGAGCACAACTCGTTAATGAGAGAGGTGAGGGAGGAGTGGCCAGACTGGTTCATGTTGACAGGAAGGTGACAGTAACTCAAGTAACCATGTGTTACAACAGTGGTGTGCAGAAGTGCATCTCTGAATGCAGAACATATTGAACGTTGAAGCAGATGAGCTCCAACAGCAGAAGACCACAGAAGATTCCACTCCTGTACCTAATTAAGAGGCCTCTGAGCGTAAGTTAGAAGCTTTAACAATGGCTTCATATCAGAAAGCACTTAATTTACCAAGAAACTTACTGTTCCACACACCAACAATTACATTCAGAGGGTTAATTCTATTTCTAAATATTTAGAGATACAGCTTGTAACCAGTCCCTCCAGCCCAATGAGCACGTGCTGCCTAATTACACCCGCGTGACTAATTAACCGACTAACCCGTACGTCTTTGAAAAGTGGGAGGAAACCAGAGCACCCGGAGGAAACACACGTGGTCAGAGGGGAGAACGTACAAACTCCTTACGGACAGTGACGGAATTAAACCCGGGTTACTGGTGCTGTACCAATTCAGTAAAGAGTTTTTGATGCAAGTAATTCTAAACACATTTCATATTTATGTAACTTCATGTTACTTGCTAAGGCTAATAATGAAATGGCTTCTCTGTAATGTTAACTGATGAGTAATGTTCTCTACAGCAGCATGTTTGGGTTATAATTAGTGATAATTATAACTAGATTACTATGCATTACGACTAGATTACGACACATCTAGATAGCAGTAATGGGATCGGTCCAAGTCAGCATGGATTTATGAAGGGGAAATCATACTTGACTAATCTTCTGGAATTTTTTGAGGATGTAACTATGAAAATGGACAAGGAAGAGCCAGTGGATGTAGTGTACCTGGACTTTCAGAAAGCCTTTGATAAAGTCCCACATAGGAGATTAGTGGGAAAAATTAGGGCACATGGTATTGGGGGCATAGTACTGACATGGATTGAAAATTGGCTGGCTGACAGAAAACAAAGAGTAGCAATTAACGGGTCCCTTTTGGAATGGCAGGCAGTGACCAGTGGGGTACTGCAGGGTTCAGTGCTGGGACCGGAGTAAAATGAGGGATAGGTGGAAGGACAGGAGGTACATATCTAAGTAAGCCCTCAGCAGTATCATTGATGTATATATTCAGTTCAATAGGTGGTTTTACAACTGGTTTGGGTAATACTTGCCCAACTAAAGGTAAGTCCCTCAAAACATTGGAAACCAAAACATTAGGGCTAATCAAACTGCAAATTAAAGATCCTTTCTTGTAATTTATGCTTGAATTAGCAATGGAGTAAGTATCATTCACCAAAGCAAGTTTCATGAATGTCCTGTTATTGACAAGTAAAAAGAGAACAATTATCATAAGAAACAAACCCATAACCTGTCAACGTATTCTGAACTAAAACCTCTGGACAAATCCAATTCTACACAAGCTCAGAATATGGTGTGCTGTCAAATTGAACATCACTTGCACACATCTATATCCTGGTATTGAACTTGTTCTTCTGTTCCTTCCAATTGTATTCTCCTTAACACATTCCAGTTTCATGTTTTCTTCTATATTTAATTTGGTCATGGTCAACACCTTAAACTATTGTGCTCTAGGGAAAGAACCCAGCAGAGGAAAGTTTATACATATACATACAGAGAGTAGTGGGTGGTCAAAACAGATGCATCAGGGACATTTAATCAGCTCTTAAATAAACACATGGACAATAGAAAATTTGATAGCTCTATAGCCAGGAAGGATTAGATTGATCATGGAGCTGGTTAAGAAGTTGGCACAACATCATGGGCCAAAGAGCCTACACTATGCTGTTGTGTTCTACGTTCCATACAGTCTCCCTTTAAAACTCAAGCCTTCCAAGCCTGGTATCAACCTTGTGAATCTACTTTGCACCTTTGCCTTCCTAGTGTTATCATTCCTGTAGTTGGGTGACCAGGGATGCACATTAGCTCCAAGTGTGGTCTCAACGACATCTTGTGCAGTTGCAACACAGCTTGTTGACTCTTGCACTCAGACCCCTGACCGATGAAGTGACATAGGTGACAACAGGGCTTTGCTTCCAGATTAGCTCAATGCCTTCCATGCTGTCTTTGACCATCAAAATATGGAGGAACTGTCACTAACTCCTGCAGCCCCCGATGATCCTGTGATGTCAGTCTCTGAGGCCAACGTACAAACTCATGGAAAACATCCAACCCGGATGGAGTACTTGGCCAACTACTAAAGACCTGTGCTGATCAATTGGCAAGAATATTCACTGAGATCTTTAACCTCTCATTTCAGCAGTATGAGGTTTCCCCATGCTTCAAGCAGACTTCATGTACCGGTGCTTAATCAGAATGTGGTGACCTACCTCAGTGACTATTGTCCAGTAGTACCTGCATCCAAAGTGATGAAGTGTTTTGAGATGTTGCTGATGCCTGAGAAGTGACTGGGACATACTGCAATTTGCCTACTTTCACAAAAAGGACCAGAGCAGATGCCATCTCATTGCCTCTTCACTCAACCCTGGAACAATTGGATAGTAAAGGTAGATGCATCGGGATGCTCTTTATCGACTACAACTGGCATTCAGTACTATCATCCCTCAAAACTAATCAATAAACATCAAGACCCTGGCATCAATACCTCCTTCTGCAACTGAATCCTCCATTTCCTTACTTGCAACCCCAGTCAATCTGGATTGGCAACAGCATCTCTTCTACAATCTCCATCAGCACAGATGCACCACAAGGCAGTGTGCTTAGACTCCTGCTCTAGAGTGTGGCTAAACACAGCTCCAAGTCCGCGAATGATCCACTGTCACAGGCTGAATCAAAGGTGGTGATGAAAGGAGGGATATTGAAAATCTGGCTGAGTGGTGCCACAGCAACAAACTCTTACTCAATGTCAACAAGACCAAGGAGCTGATATTGACGTCAAAGGAGGAAAGCAGACGTCCATGAGCTGGTCCCCATTGGAGGATCAGAGTTGGAGAGGGTCAGCAACTGTAAATTCCTTGCTGTTATCATTTCAGAGGATCTCCCCTGGGACCAAGACGTAAGAGCAATTACAAAAAAAGCACTGCAGAGCCTCTCCTTCCTTAGGAGATTTTGCAGATTCGGCATGGCATATGAAACTTTGGCAAACATCTACAGATGTGTGATGGAGTGTATATTGAGTGGCTGCACCACAGTCTGGTAGGGAAACACCAATGTCCTTGAATGGAAAATCATACAGAGATCAGTGGGTGCAGTCCAGTCCATCATGGGTAAACAGCTCCCCACCACTGAGCACATCTTCTTGAAGCACTATCACAGGGAAGCAGCATCCATCATCAGGAACCCACACCACCCAGGTCATGCTCTCTTCTCCCTGCCGGAAGAAGGTACAGAAGCCTCAGGGTTCACACCACCAGGTTCAGCAACAGTTACTATAAGTTATTGTAACCTCATGGCCCGGCATATCCCCAACTCTAACATTACTATCAGGCCAGGGGATCAACCCTGGTTCAATCAAGAATGCAGAAGGGCATGCCGAGAACAGCACCAGGCATACCTCAATATGAGGCATCACCCTGGTGCAGCCACAGTACAGGACCGCATGCATGCCAAGCACCGTAAGCAGCAAGTAATAGACAAAGCTGGGTGGTCCCACAACCAACGGATCAGATCTAAGCTCTGTAGCCCTGCCACATCCAGCCATGAATGGTGGTGGACAATCAAACAACTCACTGGAGGAGGAGGAGGCTCCACAAATATCCCCATCCTCGATGATAGAGGAGCCCAGCACACTTCAGTCAGAAGTGCCGAGTAGATAATCCAGTTCAGCCTCCTCCAGAAGTTCACAGCATCCTAGATGTCAGTATGCAGCCAACCTGATATCAAGAAATGACTAAAGACACTGGATACTGCAAAGGCTATGGGCCCAGACAATATCCCGGCAATAGTCCTGTGCTCCAAAACTTGCTGCACCATTAGCCAAGCTGTTCCACACCTGCAGCTACCCGGCAATGTGGAAAATTGCCCAGGTATGTCCTGACGCAAGATACAGGACAAGTCCAACCCAGCCAGTTACTGCCCTATCAGTCTCCTCTCAATCATCAGCAAAGTAATGGAAGTCATGCACTTTGATAATAAAGTTAGTTTGAACTTTGGTGAGGACAAGTGTGCCACCTCACCCACCGACATCACCACTTTCAGGGAACTCTGTACACGTATAGGTCTCTCTGTTCTCCCAGTGCTCCCCAGGACACTGCCGTTCACTGTGCCAGTCCTGCCCTGGTTTAACTTTCCAAAATGCAACTTTGCTCTTGGCCCATTTCCCCAGGTGAACTATATTCTGGAACCTGGAACCACAAAACAGGATGCTGTCATAAAGTGGTGGCTGGGAACGGACCCAAGTGCAAGACACAGACACTGAAGTACAAGGGACAGGACTAGGATGCAGGGTGAGGGCTAGGACATGGACACGAAAACCGGGAACCCAGAACAGGACAGGACAAAAGAGCTAGGAGCCAGGGCTTCGACTCCGAGCCAGAGACTGGATGAGGACCCAGAACCTGGGTCCTGCCTCTGGCTCGGACCCCAGAACTAGGCAAGGACATGACTTGGCTGGCAGGCAGGATGAGGCTGGAGTCTTCAGTGTGAGGGGATCCAGGAGTGCCCCTATTAACTGTTTGAAGAGAGACAGAGAGAGTCATTTATCATTGATGGTTTGTTTTGAAAAGAGAGAGAGAGACGAAGATTGACGGTTGGACTGTCATGGGAGGTAACTTTGGAGATAAAAACTGAGCAGCTCGAAGGTTGCAATGGTGACCAACAGGACATTATTGATGTTACTTCCAAGGACTTGTTGCCTGCTCGCACTCCTTTACAGACAAAGGAAGGAGGGACTCTTTGAGTGACAGGCGATGCTCAGCACAGGGAAATAAATGGGAGGTCAGATGATACAGACCTCAGACACATGATCTGGACACTGAGTGAGCGTTGTTGTGCCCGCAGAGAAAGTGGGTTTTGGAGGATTGATCAGGCAGATTGATCCAAGTGCTCTGCCAGTGAAAATTCAAAGGCAAAACCGGTGGGGAGTTGTCCATGTGACCAACCCTGGCCTGGGTAGACAGCTCAACCGCACCGAAGTATGGTCCCCTTTGGTGCTAAGTCACAGTCGGTGACTGGTGAAGGATTTCGGAGGACAACGAGAAAATCGACAGCAACAGCTCACCTGAAGACTCAACTCACTCTCTCTCTCTCCATCGCTATTCAACTACATACCACGAACTGAACTAAACTGAACTGAACTTTACTCAACATCATAAGACTGTATCTTTTTACCCCTAGACTTAAGAAAGCTTGGTTTTCATATCAAAGTTGCTGGTGAACGCAGCAGGCCAGGCAGCATCTCTAGGAAAAGGTACAGTCGACGGAAGTTAGAGAAGTCAATGTTCATGCCATTAGGTTGGAGGCTACCCAGATGGAATATAAGGCGTTGTTCCTCCAACCTGAGTGTACTTCACCTGTGAGTCGGCTGGGGTGATATACTGCGTCTGGTGCTCCCGATGTGGCCTTCTATATATTGGCGAGACCCGACGCAGACTGGGAGATCGTTTTGCTGAACACCTATGCTCTGTCTGCCAGAGAAAGCAGGATCTCCCAGTGGCCACACATTTTAATTCCACATCCCACTCCCATTCTGATATGTCTATCCACGGCCTCCTCTACTGTAAAGATGAAGCCACACTCAGGTTGGAGGAATAACACCTTATATTCCATCTGGGTAGCCTCCAACCTGATGTCATGAATATTGACTTCTCAAACTTCCACTAATGCCCCACCTCCCCCTCGTACCCCATCCGTTATTTATTTATATACACACATTCTTTCTCTCTCTCTCTCTCTCCTTTTTCTCCCTCTGTCCCTCTGACTATACCCCTTGCCCATCCTCTGGGTTTTTCCCCCCTCCCCATTTTCCTTCTTCTTGGACCTCCTGTCCCATGATCCTCTCATATCCCTTTTGCCAATCACCTGTCCAGCTCTTGGCTCCAACCCTCCCCATCCTGTCTTCTCCTATCATTTTGGATCTCTTTCTCCCCCTCCCACTTTCAAATCCCTTACTCACTCTTCCTTCAGTTAGTCTTGACGAAGGGGCTAGGCCTGAAACGTCGACTGTACCTCTTCCTAGAGATGCTGCCTGGCCTGCTGCATTCACCAGCAACTTTGATGTGTGTTGCTTGAATTTCCAGCATCTGCAGAATTCCTTGTGCTTGGTTTTCATACATATTTTTCCACACTTATTGATTTACTTACTTATATATATAATTCTTGCTAAGCTGTTTGATTTATCTTCACTTAGTTCACTGTATTGCGTAGTTATTAATAAATATTATTAGTTATTAGCAATACTAGACTCCAAAGTGCTTTCTATTTCTGCTGATTTCTTTATTCCCGTCACGGGGTACGTGACATCAGGCTTGAGACTTGAGGCGAGGCTTGGGACCAGAGAGTTGAGGTGAGGCTGGGGACCAGAGGCTTGAGACTAGAGACTTGAAGCGAGGCTTGAGACTAGAGGCGAGGCTTGGCTAGAGACTTGTGGTCTTGAAGCTCCTCCTGGGTAGGGCGTGGTACTCCTGGGCAGAGCACGGAACTGCCGGGCAGGGCGCAGAACTCCCGCCGACGGAGGCAAGGGACAGGAAGGGACAGGACCCACCGCAGGGTAACGGCAATCTGGCCTGACTTACCCGGTGGATGCAAGAGACAGGAAGGGACCTAGATACAGGGTGGCTCCAAGACAAGACCTCAGGCGAGGTGAGGTGAGAGTTACCAGCAAGACAAGGCAAGCCCTCAGGCAATGCAAGGTGAGACAAGAACTTCGGGCGAGGCGAGACGAGAGTTACCGGCAAGACAAGGCACAGCAAGGAAACAGAAGGCAGGGGAAGGGATACAAGGAGTAAGGACAAGAACAATCCAGCCACCATGCCCTGGTCTCTGGAGGTATTTATGCAGCCAGCCCCAACGAGAATCAGCTATCTCAATTAGTGCTCAACAGGAACAGAAACAGAGTAGACAGGAAAACCTGGAGCAAGGGTCGATGGACCAGACTGTGAACCAGAACACGGACTTCACGGACCGGACCATGACAGACGCTGTTAGATCTCAGTGGTGAAACAGTGTCTCCGGATGATGGGGGTACAAGTTGAGGTTTCCAGTCCAGACCCTGCAACAGGAGACCCAGACCATTGACTCATACCTTCTGCCTCCACCCATGCTGTTGCACCCTCAGTGGATTGTGCTCCCTGCTTTGTGTGAGCATCATATCGCAGGTAAGAGCCATTCAGCCCCTCTCACCTGCCCCAGCAGTCAGCAAAGTCACAGCTGACAATGACCAGACACCATTTTCCTGATGTCCAATTCCCTGTGATTAACTTAACATCAGGACTTTCCACTGACACTGACGACTTTTTCTTCCCCGACATTTAACTCGTGCCGTGTTCTTGCCCGTCCCTTCGGCTTGTCCACATCCCCTCAAAGTCCCTCCATGTCCTCCTCAAGCCCAGTTCATTCACACAGAACAGATTTATTTATAATTGATGCAGGATACAAATGTACCTGCAGTTCCAGGGGAAACAACCTCAAATGTGCCCAGTAACCAGGGTCCAAACCTGGATGTGATCAACAGTAGCAACAACTGCAGAATCAGTTCCCGCAGTCACTTGTCTCTGTCTCAGTAGCTGCAGTGTTTTAACAACCCATGTACGTACAGCACATTTAAACTTTCCCTTTGGTGTGAGTTCTTCAGCGACCACAGGTGAGATGACAGTGCAAAGTTCTTCCCACATTCAGAGCAGATCAATGGCCGCTCCCTGGTGTGAATTTGTTAGGATGTATCACTAGCTGGGATGAACGAGTGAATCCCTTGCTATGGTGACTACATGTGAATAGCTGCTCTCCGGTGTGAATTCGTTGGTGCTTCGGAAGCTCAGATGACTGAATGAATCACCTCCCACACTCGGAGCAGATGAATTGTGTTTTGCTGCTGTGGACCAGCTGGTGTGTCTGCTGGTCTGCATGAATTTTTGAAACACTTACCACATTGAGAGCAGATGATTCAGCAGGCCGAATGCACAAACGAATTGCTTACCACACTGACAGCAAATGAATGGCCGCTCTCTGGTTTGAATTTGCAGGTGCTTCAAAAGGTCAGGCGACCGACAGAATCCTTTCCCACACTCAGACCAGATGAATGGCCTCCCCCAGGTGTGGACTAGCTGGTGTCTCTGTAGTCCGGAGGAATTTTTGAAACCCTTCCCGCAGTGACAGCAGGTGAACGGCCTCTCACTGGTGGGACTTTGCTGCCGATTCATCAGGTCGCTAAGCTGCCAAGTGGGATGAGCGAGAAAATCATTTCCTGCATGCTGAGATGGGGAAAGGCCTTTCCCAGGTACGAATTTGCTGGTGTCTCATCAGGTCGGATGACTGAGTGAGTCCATTCATGCGCCTGAGGCAGGGTGACAATGTTTCCCCGGGACCTCAGTGATCAGTCAGTAAAAAGATGGCTGAAGTAATTGTTTTCCTCAAATAGAAACAGGTGGAAAGAAAATATGTGGATGCTGTTCGACTATAGCTCAGCACTTAATGCCATCGTTCCCAAAATCCTGATTGAAAAGTTGCAGACCCTGGGCCTCTGTACCTCCCTCTGTAATTGGATGCTGGACGTCCTAATCAGAAGAACACAATCTGTGTGGATTGGTGATAACATCTCCTCCTCACTTGCGAACAACACTGGCACACCTCAGGGGTGTGTGCTTAGCCCAGAGCTCTACTCTCTATATACCCATGACAGTGTGGCTAGGCATAACTCAAATACATCTATAAATTTGCTGATGATACAACCATTGTTGGTAGAATGTCAGGTGGTGTTGAGAGGGCGTACAGGTGTGAGATATACCAACTAGTGGAGTGGTGTCACAGCAACAACCTGGCACTCAACGTCAGTAAGACGAAAGAGCTGATAGTAAACACCAGGAAGGGAAAGACAAAGGAACACTTACCAATCCTCATAGAGGGATCAGAAGTGGAAAAGTGAGTGGTTTCAAGTTCCTGGGTGTCAAGATCTCTGAGGATCTAACCTGGTCCCAACATATCGATGCAGCTATAAAGAAGGCAAGACAACAGCGATACTACATTAGGAGTTTGAAGAGATTTGGTATGTCAACAAATACACGCAAAACTTCTGTGGATTGTACCATGGAGAGCATTCTGACAGGCTGCATCACTGTCTGGTATGGGGCAGGGGGGTAGTCTACTGCACAGGACCGAAAGAAGCTGCAGAGGGTTGTAAATTTTGTCAGCTCCATCTTGGGTTCTAGCCCATTAAGTACCCAGGACATCTTCAAGGAGCGGTGTCTCAGAAAGGCAGCATCCATTATTAAGGACCTCCAGCACCCAGGGCATGCCCTTTTCTCACTGTTATCATCAGGTAGCAAGAACAGAAGCCTGAAGGTACACTCAGCGATTCAGGAACAGCTTCTTCCCCTCTGCCAACCAATAACCAAATGGACATTGAACCCTTGGACACTTCCTCACTTTTATAATATATAGTGTTTCTGTTTTGTGCACAATTTTTAATGTACTGTATTCAATATGTGCATTCTGTAATTGATTTACTTACTTTTATTATTATTGTTATTATTTTATTTTGCTTTTTTTTCTATCTGCTAGATTATGTATTGCATCGAACTGCTGCTGCTAAATTAACAAATTTCACGTCACATGCCGGTGATAAGTAACCTGATTCTGATTCTCTGAATGGATTCACGTACTCTTCCATTCCCCTGAGACACCAGGGCATTGATGGTGAGGTGAGGCCATTCAGCTGCCCCAAGTGTGGGAAGGGAGTCACTCCATCAGCCGACTATCCTCCCGAGGCACCAGTGAGTTCACACTGGGGAGAAGGTTTACATGCGTCCTGTGGAATAGTTCAACACCTTGTCTCTGTGATGTCAGAAAGACATTGGATTCACAGTTATTGCTGCTGCTCATCACACTCAGGAATGAGCCCTGATCACCAGCATAGATGGAATTTGCTCTGCTGACATTAGTGACCCCGGTAACCAGGCTGGGGTTCTATAGTCTCAACCTAGACCAAATAAAGCAGTTCTGTTTAAAACACAGAGGCTGGAATTCTTGAGCGCACACATAACATTCCAGAGGAACTCAGCAAGTCAGGCAGCCTCTACAAAGAGGAATAAACAGTCAACAACAGGAATTCTGCAGATGCTGGAAATTCAAGCAACACACATCAAAGTTTGCAGATGCTGGAAATTCAAGCAACACACATCAAAGTTTGCAGATGCTGGAAATTCAACCTCTTCCTAGAGATGCTGCCTGGCCTGCTCCTCTTCCTAGAGATGCTGTCTGGCCTGCTGCGTTCACCAGCAACTTTAAACAGTCAACATATCAGTCTGACCCTTCTCCAGGACTGCTTGAAACACTCTTCTTTCTCAAATCCTTACTGTTCTCCCAGGACAAAATCAGAATCAGATCTTTTCTCACTGAATTACATGATGTGGTATTTGCTGTTTAGTGACAGCAATACTGCACAAAGGCATAAAATTATCATTAACTACAAAATAAATCAATAGTGCACAAAAGAAGAATGATGAGGTGAAAAATTTGTTGGTGGAGGGGCTGAAGCTGTCCCTGAACTGTGGGTCTTCGGGGTCCTGCACCTCATCCCTGACGGTAGTTCTGAGAAGAGGCTGTGTCCCAGACAGTGATGGTGTGGAAGTTGCGTTAAGGTAAGGGTTAAAGACGATGTCCTGGCAAGTTTAACCTGGGGCAATTGTAGTCAAGTAAGGCCTTTGAAGTGAGACCACCAGAGCCACCTCTGCTTACGACAGACAAGTAACTGCGGGGTGACTGCAACAGTATGTACTCACTTCAGACGAGCGAGGCCTCAGTAGCAAGACTTTTCCAGAAACTTATTCCTCAAATAAAAGCCTCCCTTTACACAACAGGCATTTGGGAGACAGACCAGATAGGAAAAACGGAGTGATGTGAAACCATAAGACATAAGAGCAAAGAACCTTTAATACTTTCTTCAAAGTTTTATTTGTTACCATTGTCAGCAGTCAGGTCATGTCATTTGTGTGTCCTCTCAAGAAGTTCCAAATTGTCATATATGTACATGAAAGGGTGATGGTGATGCTGGTGACTGTAATGATTGTGAGTATGACAGCAGAATGTGAGGAGAACGAGTCCATGTTTATAGTAGTTAAAGCTAATGGAAACAGTTTTCAAGCTCTTTTTGAGACTGATAGCTCATTATCATTTATTAAGAGAAGTCCTGTCTCTGCTTTTGATGTTGACACAGTCCAATGTCT